>NC_086455.1:48112727-48382727 GCF_028390025.1 Pseudophryne corroboree
AAGAAGAAGAAGAAGAAGAAGAAGAAGAAGAAGAAGAAGAAGAAGAAGAAGAAGAAGAAGAAGAAGAAGAAGAAGAAGAAGAAGAAGAAGAAGAAGAAGAAGAAGAAGAAGAAGAAGAAGAAGAAGAAGAAGAAGAAGAAGAAGAAGAAGAAGAAGAAGAAGAAGAAGAAGAAGAAGAAGAAGAAGAAGAAGAAGAAGAAGAAGAAGAAGAAGAAGAAGAAGAAGAAGAAGAAGAAGAAGATGATAATATTAATAAGTCTAGGCACAATAGATTATTTGCATTAACCTTTGATACAACGCAGCTCAGCTCTGTGCTTAGGTTCAACGGTATTCCGTCCGTCAGTATGCTGGCAGCAGGGCGAGCACAAAGACTTGCCTTGAAGGCTCGCTGCAGGCACGGTGGCTCGCCACATGATTTATTCCCACTCTATGGGTGTCGTGGAAACCCACAAGTGGGACTAGCCCGTTAGCCGGTACTCCGGCTGTCGGCATTGTGAACGGCCGGGATTCTGCATCCCAAAACACCAGCTGAAAGCCATAAAGTTACATGCTAAGAGGGAGATTCAATTGAGGGTGGGAGATTTAAAAAACCCACGGCGCTAGGTTTTTCCTGCAGGGTTTTGCTATTCAATTAGAGCAGCGGTTCCCAACCCCCAGGCGTACACTGCGGACTGCTGGGGGGTACTTAAAAACAAAGCTGGTAATGGCGAATCCAGACAGGGGCATAAAGGGTGATCGCCTCGCCTACATATATGAGAAGCCGGCGCCCGCCACGACAATCATATGCAGCTGCAGCAGCCTGCCCTGGCAGCACTGACAGCCTGGAGCCTGCCGCTGAGAGTCACTGGGGTGTGGGTGAGGATCGGGGTGCTCACGCTGCTGAATGTGGCGACCGGGCTCTCTGCTGTGTGAAAACCCCGGGGTTACTATGCAGCACGTCGGGGCGCTCAGAGGAGAGAGGGAGCAGTGTGAGCCAACGCACAGGTCCCGGCCCGGCCCCCCCAAACCAAGGCCGTAACTAGGTGTGTGCCATCGGTGCCTTGCGCACAGCGCACATGCACTGTGGGCGCAGAACCGCTGGCAGCACGGCCCAGATGGAAAAGGTGCCCGGCCGCTACTGCAGTGGTGCGAAAGAGGAGCTGCGGCAGGTGGCGGAAATTGGATGCTGCCTGCTGAAGTAAAGGAAGGCTTCTGAAGGAGGACATGGAGCAGGGAGAGGACAGAAGCTACTCCTCCTCCACTCTGAAGCGCTCTCTGCTGCTGCCTCTGTACTGTCTCACCTCCTCCAGCGCCCCCTAGTCACTGTCCTGCAGGTTCCGATGTCGGACCCATGCGGTGGAGATGAGTGCAGCGCCGGCCTGGAAGCGGACCCCCGGTTCTTAGATATTCATCCAGAACATATTTGTTGCCACTGCTGTTGGAGTATATCGGTGACCCCCCCCAGCCGCTGCTCTGGTGGAGAAGAGCGCCCTGGACTTGAAGCAGATGAGGGAGTTCCTGTCTGACCTGCAGGTGCACACGGTGCTGGTGGAGAGTAGCAGGCTGAAATGTGACTGTCCCTGGCTGTCTCTCTCTCTCCCCCTGCCTAATGTGTAAAAAGAGGGACTCTGCCTACTAATGTGTAAAAAAAGGGGGACTGCCTGCCGCTGTGTAAAAAGGGGACTCTGCCTGCCGTAATGTGTGAAAAGGTGGACTCTGCTGCCTAAAGTGTAAAAACGGGGGACTCTCCTGCTGTAATGTGTAAAAAAAAAGGGGGACTCTGCCTGCTGTACTGTGTAAAAGGGGGCTCTGCCTGCTGCACTGTGTAAAAGGGGGCTCTGCCTGCTGCACTGTGTAAAAGGGGGCTCTGCCTGCCGTACTGTGTAAAAAGGGGACTGTGCTTGCCGTACTGTGTAAAAATAGGATTTTGGTACTTACCAGGTAAATCCTTTTCTTTGAATCCATAGGGGGCACTGGAGTACTCTTGGGATATGGACGGGCTTCCGTAGGAACAGCACTGAATATTTAAATTTAGAACACTCCACCCCTCCATATCCCAGAGTACCTCAGTGTACTACCTCAGTGTTTTTTACTGAGCCGAACAGGAACTATAGAGAGGTTGACAATGGAGAATTCCTATAACATAACGGACAACAACAAAGTTGACACATAACGTTACTGACAACTAAACAGTTGACACCATAACCGATAGACCTTTATAATTTGAACCAATCGGTGAAAATGTGTTACCATAAGCTCCTCTGAGCTTAATACAACCAAGGTAAAACTGCTCTGGGTGGGCGTCCAGTGCCCCCTATGGATTCAAAGAAAAGGATTTACCTGGTAAGTACCAAAATCCTATTTTCTTTATCATCCACTAGGGGTCACTGGAGTACTCTTGGGACGTACCAAAGCTTCCCCCGTGGGCGGGAGAGCTGTTTGGCACCTGTAACACTAGGCGGCCAAAGCTAGATGCTGATGCCGCAAACGTATCAAACTTGTAAAAGCGCACAAACGTGTGCACTGAAGACCATGTAGCCGCACGGCAAAGCTGCGTCGTAGAAGCTCCTCGACCAGCTGCCCATGAAGTTCCCACAGAACGTGTGGAATGAGCGGTTACTGATGTAGGTGGTTGTAACCTAGCATGAAGGTAAGCCTGACGTATGGTTAGTTTTATCCATCTGGATAAGGTTTGTTTAGACGCTGGCCAACCCATCTTGGCAGCATCATAGAGAACAAACAACGTATCCGTCTTACGAACTGAAGACGTTCGGGATACATAAACGCGTAATGCGCGTACCACATGCAGAGTTCCAGAATGTGCTGTCAACACAGGAACAACTATTGGTTGATTGATGTGAAAAGATGACACTACCTTTGGTAAGAAAGCGGGATTCGTCCGAAGCTCCGCTCTGTCATCATGAAACACCAAATACGGTGACTTGCATGACAAGGCACCCAAATCCGAAACACGCCTTGCCGAAGCTAAGGCTAGAAGAAAAATTGTTTTCCAAGTGAGAAACTTTATATCCACTTGCTGTAAGGGTTCAAAATATGAAGACTGTAAGAACTCTAAAACCAGATTCAAGTCCCATGGCGCTGTAGGTGGAATGAATGGAGGCTGTACTCTGAGGACACCTTGGAGAAAAGTGCGTATAGACGGCAATAGAGCCAATCGTCTTTGAAAGTAAATTGACAAAGCCGATACCTGCACCTTTAGTGTAGATAAACGCAGTCCTCCATCTAACCCTGTTTGTAGAAACAACAAAAGGCGGGATAACTTGAAAGATGATGTCGGAAACTTCCGAGCTTCACACCAACCTATATAGGCACGCCATATTCTGTAATAATGAGCTGCCGTAACCGGCTTCCTAGCTCGTTACATGGTTGGTATAACCGATTCTGGAATGCCCTCTCTTCTTAAGAGGGCGGTCTCAACAGCCACCCCGTCAAACGCAGCTGCGCTAAATCGGGGTAAAGGAACGGACCCTGTTGTAACAGGTCTGGACGTAGTGGGAGCGGCCAAGGATCGTCTGCGAGTAGTCCTCGGAGATCCGAGAACCAAGCTCTCCGAGGCCAATGAGGCGCCACTAGTATGACTGTGACAGACTCTCTTTTGATCCGTTTTAGCACCAGAGGGAGCAACGGAAACGGTGGAAACAGACACACAAGACTGTACGGCCACGCAACAGTGAGAGCATCCACCGCCACTGCCTTTGGATCTCTTGTTCTGGACACATACTGGAACGTTTGGTGATTGTGTCGAGACGCCATCAGGTCCACCTGAGGATAACCCCATCTCTGAACCAACATGTGAAACACTTCTGGATTTAATGCCCATTCGCCTGGATGAAAATCCCGACGACTGAGATAATCCGCTTCCCAGTTGTCCACTCCCGGAATGAACACGGCCGACAACATCACCTGGTGGCATTCCGCCCAATTGAGGATTCGAGCTACTTCCGGCATTGCCATGCGGCTTCTCGTTCCTCCTTGTTTGTTGATGTATGCCACCGCCGTCGCATTGTCTGACTGCACTTGGACAGGCTGAGAGCGAAGCATGTGCACTGCTTGTCGTAGCGCATTGTAAATTGCGCGGAGTTCCAGGACATTTATAGACAGCAATTTTTCGTGATCCGCCCAGAGACCCTGGAGCTGACAATTTTGAATTACCGCTCCCCAACCTCTGAGACTGGCGTCCGTAGTTAGAATTATCCAATTCCAGCCTCCGAACCGTCTTCCTGCGGTTAAATTGTGTTCCTTAAGCCACCAGAGCAGAGATACTCTTGCCCTTGGCGACAACCTCACCCTGTGGTGAATCTGCAGATGCGAGCCCGACCACTGGGCGAGCACATTCAGTTGAAAAGGACGCGAGTGAAATCTTCCGAACTGAAGCGCTTCGAAAACTGCCACCATTGTGCCTAAGAGGCGAATGCACAAGTGTACAGACACTGTGCGTGGCTTGAGCACTAATTGTACTAGATGGCGTAGAATTTGTACTTTCTGCTGTGGTAGGTAAATTCTTTGATTGACCGTATCGAGAATCATACCTAGGAATTGAAGGCGTTGAGACGGAATTAGATGTGATTTCTTGAAGTTGACAATCCAACCGTGGTGAACCAGTACATCGTATGTTAGCAGCACATGTTGGAGAAGTATCTGTTGAGACGGTGCTTTGATGAGCAGATCGTCTAAATACGGAACTATTGTCACTCCCAGGGATCTGAGATAAGCTATCATCACAGACATCACTTTGGTGAATACCCGAGGCGCTGATGACAGGCCAAACGGTAGAGCCTGAAACTGGTAATGGTTCTGGCGTATTGCAAACCGTAAGAATCTCTGATGAGGCTGCCAAATTGGAATGTGTAAGTACGCATCCTTGAGATCTAGCGCAATCATAAATTCCTTTGGCTCTAAACCCGCAATCACCGAACGCAGAGACTCCATCTTGAATCTGTAGTAAGTTACGTACTGATTGAGACTCTTTAAGTTCAATATTGGTCTGACTGAGCCATCCGGCTTCGGTACCACAAACAGACTTGAATAATAACCCTGACCCTGTTGGTGTACAGGGACCGGAATCAAAACTGCCGAATCCAGTAGGGACTGAATGGCAATTTGCAGAACCGTCCTCTTGTCGTCCGACAGAGGCAATCCTGTCTTGAAAAACCGCAGAGGCGGAAGACAGTCGAACTCTATTTTGTAACCTTTTAACACTAAATTGCGGATCCACCCATCCGCGGATGTGTGGAACCACGCCAAATGGAACGTCTGAAGGCGTGCTCCCACAATCGGAGAACCGAGATGGGCTGGTAGCCCGTCATGCCACTGGCTTGTCGGTAACCTTAGCGTCCTGGCGAGTTGTGTTGGTTTGTTGGAAACCACGTCCGCGACCACGTCTAGCAGGCGTGGCTGTTCCTCTGCCACGTCCTCGAAAAGACTGATGTCTAACGGATTTGAACGAAGGTCCAGCGTACCTCCTTCTTGATACCGGTGGAGGCAATGTTAAGAAAACAGACCTACCTCCCGTAGCCTCAGCAATCCATGCGTCCAATTCAGGACCAAACAGCTTCTTGCCATCGTAAGGCAACGCCTCTACACCTCGTTTGACCTCTGCCTCCGCATGATAAGCACGCAGCCAGAGTGCTCTTCGTGCCGTAACTAGCGACGATGAAATACGAGAAGTGAGCTGACAGACGTCAGTCGACGCTGTACAGAGATACTCTACAGCCTCACTCATTTGATTTACAAGAAGTATCAGGTTTTCGTCATGTAAAGCAGATTTGAGTTCTGTAAGCCATATTATGAGCGCCTTAGTGACCCAAATGCCAACCAATCCAGGTCTCAGCATCACACCTGCTGCTACATACATGGATTTTAGCATAGTTTCTATCTTGCGATCTGAAGGATCTTTAAGCGTAGTCGCTGCTGGCACTGGTATGGTTTTAGTAAATACGACCTGATTATTTGTGAGAGGCTCCTCAGTTTCAGTAAACTTCAGAGACTGACGTACCGCTCTGATGAGATCATCAATGCCGGAACTGTTAAAATCCTCGCCATCTGACTCCACTTCGCCCTCCTCACCTCATCTTGTTCCGTGAGGTCTGGCATGGAATCGTCAAAATGCAACATAGCAGAAACTGGAAAATCATAAGACATATGAAATTTATCCCGTTTACCTTTGGACCTTACGCAAGGCTGAGCCGCCTCCGGTAGTTCTGGCGGTCTCACCCTAGACTCAGATCTTGCCGTTTCCCGCTCCTGACGAGCGGCGGTCAATTCTGATTGTAACCTATCCAGTACATTTACTAACATACCCCACGGAGGGTCCGGTGAGGACATTGGTTGTAAAACTGGAGCAGAAATGGTATTCTGAACCGAATCAACAAAACATACTGTACATGTGGTAGATCCATCCGGTAACACACTGCTACAGACTTTGCAATTATGCTTTTTAGTTTTTGCTGGTGCCTTACTCATTATGGCGACAGACAATACAATACAATACACAAAAAACAGACACTTGCACGACTCATTAAAATAGTACGAAGGTGTCTCTATATATATATATATCTGGCAAAGTGCAGTACACGTGGCCAGTACTATGAAATGTGATCCCAAATTCCCACTAACACCCCTGCGCCTCCGGTGGAGTAGAGATGTAGTACTGGAACGTTCTGGAATCACAGCAGGAAGACACAGGAAACATGTTAAAATTGCCCCCATGCTAAGCTTACACATATAATCATAGTGCTGGTTACAAACTTACAACTGATTATAACCCTGCAAATACCCCTGCAGCCTAGCATCTGCTGTTGCTGCAGTATTTTCTTATGCCGCTGTATTGCCCCCTTATTTATTGCCCCCCCCTCCGTGAGGTAATGCCTGCATGCTCTTTGAGATGCAGAGCAGCGGGCAGCGCAGCGTGTGGGGCCGCCAGCGGGTATCGCCAAGCGGATCGCTGTGCTGTGAGCCGCGGGAGCCGGGTGAACAGCGGGTAAAACAGCGGTGGGACCCGGAGCAGTGCGAGCGGCCAGAGCAGCACCGGCGGCCGGCGCAGTGAGCGGGAGAGCAGCGGCGGCCGGAGCCGTGTGAGCGGGAGAGCAGCGGCGGCCGGAGCCGTGTGAGTGGGGAGAGCAGCGGCGGCCGGAGCCATGTGAGTGGGGAGAGCAGCGGCGGCGGCCGGAGGCAGTCTGCAGAGTCCCCAGTCCCCACACCTCGGGGCGGCAGCGGGAGCTGACCGCCCCGTTCACATACCTTCACTCCTGCAGCTTGTGAGGAGGCTCCGACGGGGCTTCTGTACAAGCGCCGGCCAGCCTGAGCAGGAGGATCTGTGTGTGGCTGTGAGGGAGCTCTTTCAGAGAGGCCCGACACGCCCCTGCTGCTATCAGCAGCTGCACTATCCCTGACCCTGCCTTTTGGAAGGGGGAAAGGGATGTATAGAATATAAAAATAAAAATACAAATTCAAAGTAATTGTGACTCTTAGCCACAGAGCTGTTACTACTTCGAGCACAGAAAAAACACTGGGGTAGTACACTGAGGTACTCTGGGATATGGAGGGGTGGAGTGTTCTAAATTTAAATATTCAGTGCTGTTCCTACGGAAGCCCGTCCATATCCCAAGAGTACTCCAGTGACCCCTAGTGGATGATAAAGAAAGTGGGACTCTGCCTGGCGTAATGTGTGACAGGGGCTCTACCTGTGTGTAAGTGGGGCTACTGTGCGTCATAATTTGAATAATGGAGACTTCTGTATATCGTAGTAATATGAATTGGTATTGTTTTGTGGCCACGCCCATTCCCCATTCCCCATGCCCCTATATTTTGATGCGCGCTGCCCCTGTTTTGTATATGGGGGGGGGGGGGGGGGGAGCGCCAATGTTTTTTCTTGCATACAGCGCTAAAATGTCTAGTTACAGCACTGCCCCAAACCTCCGTTAACCCCACACAGGCCACCCGCCGAGTGCAACTAACAACAGCAGAAGACACGCACACCGCGGACAGTGCTCGCTTTCTGCCCCGGCCAGAACGGGTTAATGCCGGGAGTCTTCCTACCTAGAGTGATCTGCAGCCAGGTGCCTGTCATGCGCAGTACGCATTTGAGGATGTCAAGAAGACGGCAGCATAGGAGCGGGCACAGAGAGCTGTGATTGACTTACTGATTCATTGTGTGTGTATTTTGGGAAGGGGAGCTGAACTGAGGGGGGAATGGGATGGGAGGAGTTGGTGAAAACATTTTTAAAATCAAAACTAAAAGCCTATAAATGCCATTAAAGAGTCGTTTGATTATTTAGCTAACCTAAGAACGTTATTACCAAAACATACCCTCAGTAATACAAAATTGGGAGCAAGGTTTTTTTGTTTGCTAAACCTTGCACCCAACTGAATTCCCGGCTTAGGGCCTGAAGGCGTAAACACATTTTAGATGATCAAAAAAAGTTATTTATGTGGACACCATGTTATTCCTCCTCCAGGCAAGAGTGACAAAGCTGATCTCGGCTTCTATGGCTAAAGGTCAGTGGCTTATGAATAAGGGGGGTAATTCCGAGTTGATCCCTCGCTAGCAGTTTTTAGCAGCCGTGCAAACGCTATGCCGCCGCCCACTGGGGAGTGTATTTTAGCTTAGCAGAAGTGCGAACGCATGTGCAGCCGAGCTCTTTAAAAACAGTTTGTGCAGTTTCAGTGCAGGTTTGAACCTACTCAGCGCTTGCGATTATTCGTGTCCGGATTTGACGTCATACACCTGCCCAGCCACGCCTGCATTTTTTCACACACGCCTGCGTTTTTGCAAACACTCCCTGAAAACGGTCAGTTGACACCCAGAAACGCCCCCTTTCTGTCAATCTTCTTGCGGCCGTCAGTGCGAAGGAAAACTTTGCTAGAACCTGAGCACAACCACAAAGAGCTTTGTACCCGTACGTCGCGTGTGCGCATTGCGGGGCATATGCATGCGCATAAATGACATTTTTTCACCTGATGGCTGCGCTGCAAAAATCGGCAGCGAGCGATCAACTCGGAATGACCCCCGTGATCACAGAAAAGGAGAGGAACAAGAAAGGTGACATGTGATAACTTTTCTGCAGTAAATGGCTAAGATGTATAAGTATTTTATTCCGCTACTGTTAATGTAAAGTCTGGGTGACCATTACAGTATAAGTTGTGCCAGCAACTCACGTTCGCTTGGTACTGCTCTAGAATGAGATGCCCGGGAAATTCAGGTTCAGGCACAGAGGAGAATCGTTGTATGACCAAGAGCAGTGCCTGGAGCCCAACCAGACGCAGCTGTTCACTGTGATCTGTGGCAGCCATGAAGGACATGCGAATCAGGTCTTGCAAGTGCAGCACCAGGAAATCCCCTGAGGAAGAAGTTACACATTACCAGTGCGTACTTACTGCACATTACGTGCTGAGCAACAAACAAGCATGTATACAAAGCTGATGCATTATGGATCCTTTTCTCCAAGTGCTACCGGTAAATGATCATATGTTACTTGGTTTCAGTATCTACTTATCATTTATTTGAAGTTATACATAGAGCATAAAACTACACATAGAGGTATAGTCAATAAGTGTCGTAAGCTGCCGTCTTGTCGGAAAGACGGCAGCTTCCGACAGATTTAGGCCGGAAGGGGTTCCGACCTATTCATTAGGGGCTGTTTTTTCCCGACAAGTGAGGAATTCACTTGTCGGAAAACACGGTGGATCGGTGGAATAGCTGCGGATCCACATGCTTTTGTCGGAAATGCGGCCAAATCCGACAGGTTTTGGTCCCATTTCTGACAATTTAAATCAGACTTTAAAAAAAGTTGGATTGAGGAGATGAGACGGGGGAGCGGGGACATGTTTTGATGGGTGTGGGGATGGGGGAGGATTAGGAGGTAGAGACGGCAGGCTATGCGGATACCTCCTACTGCCTTCCCTTCCACTGCGGCATGGCGGCGCCTGAAGCAGCCTGCCTGCTCCCTGCGGCAGCACCTCCTCCGGACTCCCGTTTCCCCCTGTATGGCAGCGGATGGTCCGGCGCGTCGCAGCTCAGCGGCCGCACCTCCTCCGGACTCCTGTTTACCCCTGTACGGCAGCTGATGTTCCGGTGCTGATGGCCAATGCTCGTCGGAAAGGATCCGACTTGTATTGAATATACCCCATAAGCATTAAATCAGAAAAAACTAAAAAAAAAAAAAAAAAACTGTCAACACCCACTACATCACCCAGCTTAAGGAGCTAGGTTCCCTATAGCAGAGGTTCTCAAACTCGGTCCTCGGGGGCCCACACAGTGCATGTTTTGCAGGTCTCCTTACAGAATCGCAAGTGAAATAATTAGCTCCACCTGTGGACCTTTTAAAATGTGTCAGTGAGTAATTAATACACCTGCTGGGTTACCTGCAAAACATGCACTGTGTGGGCCCCCGAGGACCGAGTTTGAGAACCTCTGCCCTATAGAGTATTACAGTGTAAGGGAGAGCTGCAAGGTAAAGCACTGGATCAGACATGCTTGGAGGGGATACGGAATTTTGCAGTGTCTGATCATCCCTCAGTCACCACTAGAATCAATGGCCTTGTGACTATAATGAAACAATTTCCATCATCCGGGAAGCAGGATTACCTCATTTGGTATATAGCTGGAGAACACTTACAAGAACGCTATAATACAGTTGGGAATATATTCTGATCACCCTTAATCAGCAACTCACTATCTGGCTCCTTGTGCTTCATCTCCTGAGCCTGCACCATGTTGAAGTGAGCACCTCCCGCTTCCACACACTGAGACACCAGCAGACAAACGCACTCCATGGAAAACACTCGGGTGGGCCAGCGAGGACTAACTGAGAGGGCCGGGGCCTCCGCCTTCTGAGAGGTTAGTACAGAGTCAGAGCAAGACTGCTCACAGTCATCCTCTTGAGTGGTATCCACTGAGGCCATTGCCGCAAAATCTATGGGAGCAAAAAACAAAAACACCTCCTGTGAACAAAGCAAAGAAGAACACAACAGAGAGTAACAGCACATATTACTAGCTTGTGCAAAGAAGGACAGAGAATGGCCCTTCAGTTGCTGGTTCACAGCTGACTCTCGCCTACCTGCAGAAGCGGAGAGAATGTCCTTATGTAGCTTCAGCCAGAATGAAAGCCGCCTCAGTCCTGTGCAGCTCTGCATGTGTAGCAGCGTTTCTTTCACATCTTGCAGCAGCTGACAATCGCTTTCCCTGTCCAGAAGGCTCAGCAGGACTCCTTCCAAGCCCAGTTCCCGCATATTTATATCTGCCCACGAGGAGAAACAAGACAACTTATAATACAGCAACAAAAGTCCAGCTACACACATTCATCTTGCCAATGGATGCTGCTGCATTTGCTTTTGCAAGCGACTAGACTAAGAATTAGGAACTAAGTCCCCCCCTTAATGAAATTGAAATAACCTCTTCATGATCTCTAATGCTGCATTCACACCGCAAATGCCGGATCCTACCCGGTAAGACAAACGTGTACTTACCGGGTTGGATCCGGCATTTGCGCTCCGTTGCAGGCTTTCCGACCCGGCAATATACCGGGTCGGTTGCCATGACAACGGAGGGAGCAGCAGCAGGGGCGGGGGTGGAGGCGGCGCCGGGAGAGGAGCTCCTCTCCTGCGCCGCCTCTCCCTATCTTGTGAAAGGGAACCGTGTTGCATCGACACGGCTCCCATTCACACCGCACCTGACCCGGTAATCAACCCGGGTAAAACCCTTCTTTTTTACCGGGTTGAATTACCGGGTCAGGCGACCCGCTAATTCATCTAGTGTGCTTTCACATTGCACACTGACCCGGGTCGACACGGCAATATGCCGTGTCGATACCGGGTTATTTGTGCGATGTGAAAGGGGCATAAGTTATAGCCAGTGGTTCAAACTACATAGTCTTTCAGACTGCAGGGATGTTACATTGTGTGTATAACTGGACAGTCTATAACAATATAGGAAACATGGCAATTTCATTTAACCCTTTCGCTGCTCAGGGTATTCTCAGTCCTGTGCTGTGCCCATTTTGTGTTATTTGTGCTTGTCCCATTCCAAAACCACTCTTTGTTATGCAGTAACCACACATTGGGGCAGATGTATTAAGCCCGGAGAAGTGATAAAGCAGTGATAAGTAGAAGGTGATAACGCACCAGCCAATCAGCTCCTAACTGTCTATTTACATATTGGGGCTGATTGGCTGGTGCGTTATCACCTTCTACTTATCACTTCTCCAGGCTTAATACTGTACATCTGCGCCATTAGACCTTGTTTTTTTCCCATTTTCAAAAAACAAGCGTTTTTGGTTCGGGTAACTAATAAAAACAAAACAAAAAAAGTCATCAAAACTGCCCAAAAAGTGATTTTTTTAATTTATTTCAATAAAGTTGACTAAAAACAAATTAAGAAAAAAAAAACACAACAGAATTTATTTGCATTTTTTTTGCTTCAGTATTAACCCCCTCCCCCACTTCAAAAACAGATTTAAAAAAAGGATTCTACGTGTAGGTTTCTATATGCACTTTTATGTTTGCCATATTTCGCCATTTCGATTTAAAAGCTTACAGTGTGTTACAACAATATGGTAGCCCAACAAGGCACACCAAATGAGGAGACCCCATATTTATTAGATACAAGATGGGGGAAAAAATAAGAATTTACTTACCGATAATTCTATTTCTCGTAGTCCGTAGTGGATGCTGGGAACTCCGTAAGGACCATGGGGAATAGCGGCTCCGCAGGAGACTGGGCACAAAAGTAAAGCTTTAGGACTACCTGGTGTGCACTGGCTCCTCCCCCTATGACCCTCCTCCAAGCCTCAGTTAGGATACTGTGCCCGGACGAGCGTACACAATAAGGAAGGATTTTGAATCCCGGGTAAGACTCATACCAGCCACACCAATCACACCATACAACCTGTGATCTGAACCCAGTTAACAGCATGATAACAGAGGAGCCTCTGAAAAGATGGCTCACAACAATAATAACCCGATTTTTGTAACAATAACTATGTACAAGTATTGCAGACAATCCGCACTTGGGATGGGCGCCCAGCATCCACTACGGACTACGAGAAATAGAATTATCGGTAAGTAAATTCCTATTTTCTCTGACGTCCTAGTGGATGCTGGGAACTCCGTAAGGACCATGGGGATTATACCAAAGCTCCCAAACGGGCGGGAGAGTGCGGATGACTCTGCAGCACCGAATGAGAGAACTCCAGGTCCTCCTCAGCCAGGGTATCAAATTTGTAGAATTTAGCAAACGTGTTTGCCCCTGACCAAGTAGCTGCTCGGCAAAGTTGTAAAGCCGAGACCCCTCGGGCAGCCGCCCAAGATGAGCCCACCTTCCTTGTGGAATGGGCTTTTACAGATTTTGGCTGTGGCAGGCCTGCCACAGAATGTGCAAGCTGAATTGTACTACAAATCCAACGAGCAATAGTCTGCTTAGAAGCAGGAGCACCCAGCTTGTTGGGTGCATACAGGATAAACAGCGAGTCAGATTTTCTGACTCCAGCCGTCCTGGAAACATATATTTTCAGGGCCCTGACTACGTCCAGCAACTTGGAGTCCTCCAAGTCCCTAGTAGCCGCAGGAACCACAATAGGCTGGTTCAAGTGAAAAGCTGAAACCACCTTAGGGAGAAATTGAGGACGAGTCCTCAATTCTGCCCTGTCCGTATGAAAAATTAGGTAAGGGCTTTTATAGGATAAAGCCGCCAATTCTGAGACACGCCTGGCTGAAGCCAGGGCCAACAGCATTACCACTTTCCATGTGAGATATTTTAAGTCCACAGTGGTGAGTGGTTCAAACAAATGTGATTTTAGGAACCCCAAAACTACATTGAGATCCCAAGGTGCCACTGGAGGCACAAAAGGAGGCTGTATATGCAGTACCCCCTTGACAAACGTCTGAACTTCAGGAACTGAAGCCAGTTCTTTCTGGAAGAAAATCGACAGGGCCGAAATTTGAACCTTAATGGACCCTAATTTTAGGCCCATAGACAGTCCTGTTTGCAGGAAATGCAGGAAACGACCCAGTTGAAATTCCTCTGTAGGGGCCTTCCTGGCCTCGCACCACGCAACATATTTACGCCAAATACGGTGATAATGCTGTACGGTTACATCCTTCCTGGCTTTGATCAGGGTAGGGATGACTTCATCCGGAATGCCTTTTTCCTTCAGGATCCGGCGTTCAACCGCCATGCCGTCAAACGCAGCCGCGGTAAGTCTTGGAACAGACAGGGTCCCTGCTGGAGCAGGTCCTTTCTTAGAGGTAGAGGCCACGGGTCCTCTGTGAGCATCTCTTGAAGTTTCGGGTACCAAGTCCTTCTTGGCCAATCCGGAGCCACGAGTATAGTCCTTACTCCTCTCCTTCTTATGATTCTCAATACCTTGGGTATGAGAGGCAGAGGAGGGAACACATACACTGACTGGTATACCCACGGTGTTACCAGAGCGTCCACAGCTATTGCCTGAGGGTCCCTTGACCTGGCGCAATACCTGTCTAGTTTTTTGTTGAGGCGGGACGCCATCATGTCCACCTTTGGTTTTTCCCAACGGTTCACAATCATGTGGAAGACTTCTGGGTGAAGTCCCCACTCTCCCGGGTGGAGGTCGTGTCTGCTGAGGAAGTCTGCTTCCCAGTTGTCCACTCCCGGAATGAACACTGCTGACAGTGCTATCACATGATTTTCCGCCCAGCGAAGAATCCTTGCAACTTCTGCCATTGCCCTCCTGCTTCTTGTGCCGCCCTGTCTGTTTACGTGGGCGACTGCCGTGATGTTGTCTGACTGGATCAGCACCGGCTGACCTTGAAGCAGAGGTCTTGCTAGGCTTAGAGCATTGTAGATGGCCCTTAGCTCCAGGATATTTATGTGAAGTGATGTCTCCAGGCTTGACCACAAGCCCTGGAAATTTCTTCCCTGTGTGACTGCTCCCCAGCCTCTCAGGCTGGCATCCGTGGTCACCAGGACCCAGTCCTGAATGCCGAATCTGCGGCCCTCTAGAAGATGAGCACTCTGCAACCACCACAGGAGAGACACCCTTGTCCTTGGTGACAAGATTATCCGCTGATGCATCTGAAGATGCGACCCGGACCATTTGTCTAGCAGATCCCACTGGAAGGTTCTTTCGTGGAATCTGCCGAATGGGATTGCTTCGTAAGAAGCCACCATCTTTCCCAGGACCCTTGTGTATTGATGCACTGAGACTTGGCCTGGTTTTAGGAGATTTCTGACTAGTTCGGATAACTCCCTGGCTTTCTCCTCCGGGAGAAACACCTTTTTCTGGACTGTGTCCAGGATCATCCCTAGGAATAGAAGTCGTGTCGTCGGGATCAGCTGCGATTTTGGAATATTGAGAATCCAACCGTGCTGGCGCAGCACTATCTGAGATAGTGCTACCCCGACTTCCAACTGTTCCCTGGATCTTGCCCTTATCAGGAGATCGTCCAAGTAAGGGATAACTAAAACTCCCTTCCTTCGAAGGAGTATCATCATTTCGGCCATTACCTTGGTAAAGACCCGGGGTGCCGTGGACAATCCAAACGGCAGCGTCTGAAACTGATAGTGACAGTTCTGTACCACAAACCTGAGGTACCCTTGGTGAGAAGGGTAAATTGGGACATGTAGGTAAGCATCTTTGATGTCCAGAGACACCATATAGTCCCCTTCTTCCAGGTTTGCAATCACTGCTCTGAGTGACTCCATCTTGAATTTGAACCTTTGTATGTAAGTGTTCAAGGATTTTAGGTTTAAAATTGGTCTCACCGAGCCGTCCGGCTTCGGTACCACAAATAGTGTGGAATAGTACCCCTTTCCCTGTTGTAGGAGGGGTACCTTGATTATCACCTGCTGGGAATACAGCTTGTGAATGGCTTCCAATACTGCCTCCCTGTCTGAGGGAGACGTCGGTAAAGCAGACTTTAGAAAACGGCGAGGGGGAGACGTCTCGAATTCCAATTTGTACCCCTGAGATACCACCTGAAGGATCCAGGGGTCCACTTGCGAGTGGGCCCACTGCGCACTGAACTTCTTGAGACGGGCCCCCACCGTGCCTGAGTCCGCTTGTAAAGCCCCAGCGTCATGCTGAGGACTTTGCGGAGACGGGAGAGGGCTTTTGTTCCTGGGAACTGGCTGTTTGTTGCAGCCTTTTTCCTCTCCCTCTGCCACGGGGCAGAAATGAGGCGCCTTTTGCCCGCTTGCCCTTATGGGGCCGAAAGGACTGCGCCTGATAATACGGCGTCTTCTTAGGTTGAGAAGCTACCTGGGGTAAAAATGTGGATTTTCCAGCAGTTGCCGTGGCTACCAGGTCTGATAGACCTACCCCAAATAACTCCTCCCCCTTATAAGGCAATACTTCCATGTGCCTTTTAGAATCCGCATCACCTGACCACTGCCGCGTCCATAAACCTCTTCTTGCAGAAATGGACAGCGCGCTAACTCTTGATGCCAGTCGGCAAATATCCCTCTGTGCATCACGCATATATAGAAATGCATCCTTCAAATGCTCTATAGTCCGTAATATACTGTCCCTATCTAGGGTATCAATATTTTCAGTCAGGGAATCCGACCACGCCAGGCCCGCACTGCACATCCAGGCTGAGGCGATTGCTGGTCGCAGTATAACACCCGTGTGAGTGTATATACATTTTAGGATATTCTCCAGCTTTCTATCGGCAGGTTCCTTTAGGGCGGCCGTATCAGGAGAGGGTAGTGCTACCTGTTTAGACAAGCGTGTGAGCGCTTTATCCACCCTAGGGGGTGTTTCCCAACGTGCCCTATCCTCTGGCGGGAAAGGGTACGATGCCAATAACCTTTTAGGAATTATCAGTTTTTTATCGGGGGAAACCCACGCCTCATCACACACTTCATTTAATTCCTCGGATACAGGAAAAACTACAGGCAGTTTTTTCTCACCAAACATAATACCCTTTTTAGTGGTACTTGTATTATCAGAGATATGCAATACATTTTTCATTGCTTCAATCATGTAACGTGTGGCCCTAGTGGAAGTCACGTTTGTCTCCTCATCATCGACACTGGAGTCAGTATCCGTGTCTGTGTCTGCCATTTGAGGTAACGGGCGTTTTAAAGCCCCTGATGGCGTTTGAGACCCCTGGACAAGCACAAGCTGAGTAGCCGGCTGTCTCATGTCGTCAACTGTCTGTCGTAAAGAGCTGACACTGTCACGCAATTCCTTCCATAAGCTCATCCACTCAGGTGTCGACTCCCTAGGGGGTGACAACTCTATAATAGGCAATTGCTCCGCCTCCATCTCATTTTCCTCCTCAAACATGTCGACACAATCATACCGACACACCGCACACACACAGGGAATGCTCTGATAGAGGACAGGACCCCACTAGCCCCTTGGGGAGACAGAGGGAGAGTATGCCAGCACACACCAGAGCGCTATATATAGACAGGAATACCACAATAAAATGTGCTTTTCCCTTTATAGCTGCTGTTAGTATTAAAACTGCGCCAAATTAGTGCCCCCCTCTCTTTTTTACCCTTTTCTGTAGTGCAGGACTGCAGGGGAGAGTCAGGGAGACGTCCTTCCAGCGGAGCTGTGATGGAAAATGGCGCCCGTGTGCTGAGGAGATAGGCTCCGCCCCCTTCTCGGCAGCCTTTTCTCCCGCTTTTTGGTGAGTTCTGGCAGGGGTTAAAATACATCCATATAGCCCTGGGGGTTATATGTGGTGTATTTATGCCAGCCAAGGTGTTTACATTGCTGCTCAGGGCGCCCCCAGCCCTAGCGCCCTGCACCCTCAGTGACCGAAGTGTGAAATGTGCCTGAGTAACAATGGCGCACAGCTGCAGTGCTGTGCGCTACCTTGTTGAAGACTGATGTCTTCTGCCGCCGATTTTTCCGGACCTCTTCTTGCTTCTGGCTCTGTAAGGGGGCCGGCGGCGCGGCTCTGGGACCGAGCTCCGAGGCTGGGCC
Organism: Pseudophryne corroboree; assembly: GCF_028390025.1. Lineage (NCBI taxonomy): Eukaryota > Metazoa > Chordata > Amphibia > Anura > Myobatrachidae > Pseudophryne > Pseudophryne corroboree. The sequence continues at coordinate 48,130,643 of NC_086455.1, forward strand.
TGTGTTCGGTCCCTCTGGAGCTAATGGTGTCCAGTAGCCTAAGAAGCCCAAGCTGGCTGCAAGCAGGCAGGTTCGCTTCTTCTCCCCTTAGTCCCTCGATGCAGTGAGCCTGTTGCCAGCAGGTCTCACTGAAAATAAAAAACCTAAAACTAAACTTTCACTAAGAAGCTCAGGAGAGCCCCTAGTGTGCACCCTTCTCGGCCGGGCACAAAAATCTAACTAACTGAGGCTTGGAGGAGGGTCATAGGGGGAGGAGCCAGTGCACACCAGGTAGTCCTAAAGCTTTACTTTTGTGCCCAGTCTCCTGCGGAGCCGCTATTCCCCATGGTCCTTACGGAGTTCCCAGCATCCACTAGGACGTCAGAGAAAGGAGATTTATGGTAGACTTACCATAGTTAAATCTCTTTCTGCGAGGTACACTGGGTTCCACAGGGAATACATCGGGGTGTAGAGATGGATCTTGATCCAGAGGCACCAACAGGCTAAAGCTTTAGACTGTCCCAGGATGCATTGCGGGGCCTCCTCTATATAACCCCGCCTCCAGGCACTGTGAGCTCAGTTTTAGTTAACCAGTCCAATGCAGAACCAGGTAAAAGAGACGGCTAATGCCATGCAAACCCAAAGAAGCTAAGTGCGTCATGGTCGGCGCCCTGTGGAACCCAGTGTACCTCACAGAAAGAGATTTAAATATGGTAAGTCTACCATAAATCTCCTTTTCTGCAGCGTGGTACACTGTGTTCCACAGGGAATACATCGGGGATGTCCTAAAGCAGTTCCTCAAGGGAGAGGACGCACCTTAGCGGGTATGAGAACTCTGCGTCCAAAGGAAGCATCCTGGGAGGCGGAAGTATCAAAGGCATAGAACCTGATGAATGTGTTCACTGACCACGTAGCTGCCTTGCACAATTGTTCTGCGGACGCGCCACGACGGGCCGCCCAAGAAGGTCCAACAGACAGAGTAGAATGGGCTTTAATAGCAGCAGGAGCTGGGATCCCAGCCTGCGCAAAAGCTTGTGCAACCATTTTAATCCATCTGCCCAAGGTGTGCTTATTCGCAGGCCAGCCACGTTTGTGGAAACCAAAAAGTACAAAAAGGGTATCTGAACTCCTGATAGAGGCAGTCCTCTCCACATAAACACGGAGAGCCCTCACCACATCCAAAGACCGCTCTTTTGAGGACAAGTCAGAAGAGATGAAGGCCGGAAACACAATCTCTTGATTAAGGTGAAAAGATGACACCACCTTAGGCAAATAACCGGGACGAGTTCGGAGAACTGCGCGGTCACGATGAAATATCAAAAAGGGTGGACGACAGGACAAAGCGCCTAAGTCCGATACCCGTCTGGCAGAGGCAATAGCCAATAAGAAAAGGACCTTAGCCGTAAGCCATTTAAGGTCCACTGACTCAAGAGGTTCAAATGGAGACTCTTGCAAGGCATTCAGGACAACAGACAAACCCCATGGAGCCACAGGAGGGACATAGGGAGGCTGAATCCACAGTATGCCCTGAGTGAATTTATGAACATCAGGTAGAGACGCAAGTTTTCTCTGAAACCACACCGACAAGGCAGATATGTGAACCTTGAGGGAGGCCAGACGAAGTCCTAAATCCAGACCTTGTTGTAAAAAGGCCAGAAGTCTGGAAGTACTAAAATTCTAAGCATCGTAATTCTTAGCAGCACACCAGGTGAAGTAAGAATTCCAGACCAGATAATAAATCCATGCAGAAGCAGGATTGCGGGCCTTTAGCATAGTTTGAATAACCACCTCGGAGAATCCTTTGGCCCTCAGAAGTAAAGCTTCAAGAGCCACGCCGTCATAGCCAGTCTGGCCAGGTCCGGGTAGACACAAGGGCCCTGAACGAAGAGGTCTGAGCGTTGAGGAAGTAGAAGAGGAAGCTCTAATGATAGACCCTGTAGGTCTCAGAACCAATGCCTTCTGGGCCACGCTGGGCAGAAGTGACACTGGAGGGAACACATAGGGCAGCCGAAAGTTCCATGGAATTGCCAGTGCATCCACGAACGCTGCTTGAGGAGCCCTTGTTCTTGATATGAAGACCGGAGCTTTGTGATTGTGTCATGACGCCATCAGGTCTACATCTGGTAGACCCCACTTGTCCCCTAGGAGTTGAAATACTTCCTGATAAAGACTCCGGCGTGTACGTCCTGGCGACTGAGGAAATCCGCTTCCCAGTTGAGGACTCCCAGAATGAACACTGCCAATACTCCTGGCAGATGGCGTTCCGCCCAACGAAGGATTTTTGACACTTCCATCATTGCCATGCGGCTTCGAGTGCCGCCTTGATGGTTTATGTATGCCTCCATGGTGGCGTTGTCTGACTGTACTTGAACAGGTTGTTCGCTCGCTAGCAGTTTTTAGAAGCCGTGCAAAAGCATTGTAGCTGCCCACTGGGGAGTGTATTTTCGTTTTGCAGAAGTGCGAACGCCTGTGCAGCAGAGCGCCTGCAAAAACATTTTGTGCAAAACAAGACCAGCCCTGAACTTACTCTTCGTATGCGATGATTCTAACGTTGGAGGGTTGGCTTTTGACGTCACACACCCGCCCAGCCACGCCTGCGTTTTCCCTGGCACGCCTGCGTTTTTCTAAGCACTCCCTGAAAACGGTCAGTTAACACCCAGAAACGCTCCCTTCCTGTTAATCTTCTTGCGGCCGCCAGTACGAATGAAAACGTTCCTAGAACCTGTGCAAAACCACAAAGGACTTTGTACCCGTACGTCGGACGTGCGCATTGCGTTGCATATGCATGCGCAGAAACGCTGATTTTTAGCCTGATCGCTGTGCTGCGAACGGCAGCTAGCGATCAACTCGGAAGGACCCACACTGCCCGCAATTCCAGAATGTTTATCGGTACGAGAGATTCCTCCTTGGTCCACTGACCCTGGAGAGAGTGTTGCTCTAGCACCGCGCCCCAACCCCTCAGACTGGCGTCCGTTGTCCGTAGGACCCAGTTGGGGATCCAGAAGGGACGGCCCCCTGCTCAACTGTTGGTCCTGTAGCCACCAGTTCAGTGACAGGCGAACCTCCGGAGTCAAGGAGATCATTTGAGACCTGATCCGATGAGGCAGGCCATCCCACTTGGAAAGGATTAACCTCTGTAGAGGGCGGAAATGAAATTGAGTGTACTCTACCATGTCGAAAGCCAACACCATGAGGCCTAGTACTTGCATCGCCGAGTGTATCGTGAATTGCAGAAGTCTGCCTCCCACCCTGGGATCCCCCAGGGGGAGACCCGCCCCATCATGCAGCAGGCTTGTCTTGTTTGGAAGCAGGCTGACGGGCAGCCCAGGATTGTTTTGCTTTGGGATTAGTGGTTTTGGGAGCACGAGCTTGTCTTGGGTATGCCTGACCATTTGCTTTCCTTTGAGGTCAAAAGGAACGAAAAGTGATATTCTTTGCCTTCTGTGCAGAAGGATTAGTATTTGGGAGAAATGCAGTATTAGCAGCTGCTAAGTCAGTTACAATCTTATTCAGATCTTCCCCAAATAGGATGTCTCCCTTAAAAGGAAGCACCTCCAAGGTCTTTTTGGAATCCAGGTCCACCTTCCATGACCTCAACTACAGAATTTGGCGAGCCAGGATGGACGTAGTCGACGCCTTGGCCGCCATTACACCTGCCTCAGAGGACACCTCCTGAATGTAGTGGGAGGCGGTGGCAAAATGAGACAGATATTGTCTGGCAGTGTCAGATATATCCTGAGGCAGCTCTTCCTCTATAGCCTGAACCCATGCTTCAATTCCTTTTGCGGCCCAGGAGGCTGCTATAGTGGGTCTATGTACAGCATCCGGTAAGGGAGTAAACAGACTTCAGGCATCCTTCGACACGCTTATGTTTGTTCCTTCAGTGAGGTGACAGTTGTGACAGGCAAAGTAGATGACACCACAAGACGGGTGACATGGGAATCCACCGGCGGTGAATTTTCCCATTTGTTACACAACTTAGCGGAGAGAGGATAACAAGCTAGCATCTCTTTAGACAGGGAGAATTTATTTCCTGGGGAAGACCAGGGTTCCTGACATATTTCAACCAAATGGTCAGAATGTGGTAAGACTACTTTAGTTACCGTCTGACGTTTAAATTTATCAGGCTTCTTAGACTTAGACGCAGTAGTGGGATCTACATCATCATCGATTTGTAGAATCAGCTTAATAGCCTCCACTAGGTCAGGGACATCAACTTGCGTTGTAGTTTCGTCAGAAGCGACTGTATCAGTGTCTGACGGATCAGTATACTCCCCATCCTCATCAGAAGCATCATCTGAGATATTAGTGGATTGTGAGGAGGCTGCACACTTAGATGACCCCTTAACCGCAGAGGGACGTAGGTTTTTGTCTAACCAAACATTTATTCAATTGTTGTATCTGGGTAGACAGAGTATCCGCCCAGGGCGGATTTACCATAGGGACAATATGTGGCTGCAATGGCACAGGAGGTCCCATAGTGGGTGCAAGGCGTATTAAGCATATTTGAGAACACCGCCCAAGGTGGCTCCTGATTAGCCACAGGAGCAGCGGACTGACTGGGAGGTGTATGGCAGATATTACACAGACCACCCTTCAAAACTTCCCCCTCAGGCAAATCCTTGGTGCATACGTTGCATGATGCAGGAGCATCTACGGATTTCCTGCCCTTTGTGGTAGACATTATAATGAATGTAACCTTAGATCGTAACAGTACAAATATAACAGACAAATATAATACCAGCAAATAAATTCCCTATTTATGTATCAGAAAATGCAAAACACAAGCAGAGAATAAATGCTGTTTAAGGTAACTGAAATACACAGTAAAATACACTTAACTGTAAATATTGCGCAGCACTATATAATAGACCCTGACACACCTAGTCCCCTAGGGTACAGAATACAGTGATAGCTATAGCTGGGATACACTGAAAGTGAAACTCACACAGCAGATACAGGCACACACAGTCACAGTGACAATGCAGATAATTATGTTAGTCACACAATAAAACTGCACTGGACTATATATATATATATATATATATATATATATATATATATATATAAATAAAACAATACATGGTCTGAGACCAGATGTATATATCAGAATACTTGTACAATATATTCTGGTAGAGGTGCACTTGTTCTTAACTAACGCTTTCTTAAAATGACATGTAGAATACTTAAGTGTCTGTAGAATCACAGCGCTGATAAGTGAGGCGGATTTACAGAGGAGACCTTGCCCTGCAGTCCCGGAGACCAGTCACAGCTACTGTGAGAAGATGGCACCCAAAGTCTCAGTCAGGGAGTGAGGAAGAGTGTGAGGCAGCTCCAGGGCAGGAACACCAGCAGTAGATGGCACCCAGAGCTGGGGGAGGGGCTACAGGTCAAGTGCCTTATCGCCTATGCAGGTCCTCACCACCGGGTACTATAGAGCCTTATTAAAAATGGATACTGTATCATCCGACCTGTGCTCCCCTGCTCTGGTGGATATAGTGGGATCCCTGCTTAGCCACAGTGTCCACGCCAGCATCGCGGTCCATCTCCTTAGACCGTGACCGGAACATGATTTAATGGCGGGTCCCGCCTGGGGGACCCTCTTACCTCCTCCCTTAGAAGCAGCCACGCGATCTAGGAGAGCATCTGCGGTGGTGTGCCAAGAAACCGGAGCACCTCCGCCGCAAGTACCCGGGAACAGAGCCAGCGGGAGTATGCGGCGCCGCTGGGGAGGTGATGGAGCCACAGCACAGTATGTCACACTGACATATGAAGTGCTGCAGCCCTTGAAGTATTCTAAATAGCTTTTTCAGGGCTGTGCCCCCTGTTAAGTGACCTGCTTATGCAGGTACCAACTCTAAAACTGAGCTCACAGTGCCTGGAGGTGGGGTTATATAGAGGAGGCCCCGCAATGCATCCTGGAACAGTCTAAAGCTTTAGCCTGTTGGTGCCTCCGGATCAAGATCCATCTCTACACCAGATGTATTCCCTGTGGAACACAGTGTACCCCGCTGCAAAAATTTACCTTTAAATCCCCCCATCTATAGAAAATGTTAGTTAATCATAAAAGAAAAGCTTGGAGTTGCCCACTGTTAAAAAGGTGCATCCAGCTCCTGCCGGTACCAAAGCCAAACTGGCTGGCCTTCTGGCTGTGGGAGGGGTCTAGGCATCCTGTGACTTCAAAAGCTTTAACTGTTTGATGCCCAGTCCTCTCCAACCACCTACGCCCCAATGTCTTCCCTGTGGATCCCTATGGACCCTGAAGAACAAAGATTATTTGTTTACTGTTTTAGCAATTGTCTTGTGATCAGCTGAATGATGAGATGAACTGAGTATTTTTGCATTTCCTATGTGTACGCATTGATCCAATTTATATACTCTTATGGCATACATAATTTGGGAAAGGTTGCTGGGCGTTACACCTTCTATGAACCACTGTGTAACCCCAAGCTGTTACTGTGGCACAAAGAGGAAGACTCACCCAATTTAAAGTCCTCTTCCCCATCTTTGGCCATAGTCATGGCATGTTCAGACACCTCCGCTGCTTCCCGCTGTGCAAGCTGCCGTAGACATGCCAACACTGCCCGGCGTAAGATCAGGTGAGGGCTGCTCAGATGAACCTGGGTAATATGGGCAAAGTGACAAGTACCACACAGGACATACTCTGAAAATGATATGGTAAGATGTGTGACTGGCAGCTGAAACCTTTATTACATTATACTCATGAGAAGTCAGCCAGCTCATTAATTACACTTTATGTTCAAGGAAAACCTTTACAAACTATAAATGAACCTTGAACAAAAGAGCATATTGTATCATACGGACATAAAACCACTTTAAGTCCATATATGTGTATGATAGAAATAAGCAATTATCTTTAATAAAGTAAGCAGTATTCAAGAAGATACGAAATAATATACAGGTTGAGTATCCCATATCCAAATATCCGATATACGGAATATTCCGAAATACGGACTTTTTTGAGTGAGAGTGAGATAGTGAATCCTTTGTTTTCTGATGGCTCAATGTACACAAACTTTGTTTAATACACAAAGTCATTAAAAATATTGTATTATATGACCTTCAGGCTGTGTGTATAAGGTGTATATGAAACATAAATGAATTGTGTGAATGTAGACACACTTTGTTTAATGCACAAAGTTATAAAAAATATTGGCTATAATGACCTTCAGGCTGTGAGTATAAGGTGTATATGAAACATAAATGCATTCTGTGCTTAGACTTAGGTACCATCACCATGATATCTCATTATGGTATGCAATTATTCCAAAATACGGAAAAATCCCATATCCAAAATACCTCTGGTCCCAAGCATTTTGGATAAGGGATACTCAACCTGTACTATTCCCTCAACATGCTCTGGTTAGAAGTAATCTGTGTGTGATTGATGCAGTCTATATGTGGTCTAAGCAGATGAAAGGAAAACAATAGGGAGTAATTAATTTTACACAAGTCTGGGTATTCCCAGATTTCGGTGACCTGTAACAGACATGACTTAAAATAAATCAAAACACTCCTTACAGGACTTTTCTATTTATCTATAAACGTGAAGTGAAATATAATCATTGGGCTCTACATGCTTATTACAGTATCATACCCACTGGGGTCGATTCAATTCATCAACAGTTGAATAGTGCCGGGAATTAGCTCCCAGAGCTATTCAATACAGCGACTAGTTACCCTCAATTGTTGGGAATTCTTCTCTCACTCCCAGGGGGTGAGAGAAGAAAACCGACAAAAGTGCTGCCGCGCGGCCAGCGGGAGGCTGATTCTGTCGGGAATTAGCATCGCCGCGGGTAGTTAAGTCGGAGAATGCCCGTTCTCCCAACAAAACAACCTGTTAAGTCAGCGAGAACGGGCATTCGCCGACTTAACTTTAGCTGAATTGAATAGCGTCGGGATTTAATTCCCGGCGCTATTCAACTGTCGCTGAATTGAATCGACTCCACTGATAGTGACAGTGTCACAAGACGGCTGTATTGTGCGTTTGCTGGGTTAATTCAGTTACCTGTCGACTTAAAGAAGCATATGGTGGGAGAGAAAGAAGAAACTTTTCAACTCTCATGGAATGAGGACAATTAATCACATTGGGGTAAATGTATGAAGCAGTGATAAGAGTGGAGAAGTGAGCCAGTGGAAAAGTTGGCCATGGCAACCAATCAGCTGCTCTGTATAATTTTATAGTATGGAAATTATAAATGTTACTTCAATGCTGATTGGTTGCCATAGGCAACCTCTCCACTGGCTCACTTCTCCACTCTTATCACTGCTTCATACATTTACCCCATAATGTAGATCACAGGTTCTCTAACTCGGTCCTCAATATCTGCACCTAACTAAAAGAGAGCATGTTGTATCATCTACATCAGTGGTTCTCAAACTCTGTCCTCAGGACCCCACACGGTTCATGTTTTGCAGGTGACCTGTAGATTTTTAAAATGTGACAGTTGGTGATGCACAGTGCAGCTGCTGGGTGACATGGAAAACGTGAACCGTGTGGGGTCCTGAGGACCGAGTTTGAGAACCACTGATGTAGATGATACAACATACTCTCTCTTTTAGTTAAAGTGCAGATATTTTTATATGGGAAGTGTTTCCTCAGGGCTGTAATAACATCAAATAATATAGCCTGCTGTGCATTGGTTTTTGTACAGTTCTCAAACCTGTTCTCCTGCCCTAGAAAGCACAAGTTTGCATATTTTCAAGGAGCACTATTGGATCTGACAATTTGTTCAGTATAAAATGATTATGGTTATATTGTCTTAGTGTTTTTCTTTTCAGTGGCAGGCTTACTATTTTCATCTGCACTTCTTACTTTGTAGATGTGTATGTGGGGGGCACGTGATGATGTCTGGGAGACAGGTGTGGGAGGGTTTGAGGCACATGTAAATGCAATTTGGAGCAAGTGAGGGACATGTAGTTACATTTTGGGATCAATGATGTGATAGTTTAGAGCAGTGGTTCCCAAACTGAGTTTGGGGCACTTGCAGGGGTGCACTGGGTTGGTGGTCCAGGACCAATTCAAATTATTTATGGTCAATGTAATAGGCAAAACCAGTTCTTGCGGCTTCCAATCATAAAATATGGGTACTAACAGAAGCAAATCCTTTCCCTCACCACATAACTGACCCTAGGGATGACTAATAAACACAATTTACTTAATTTAATATCTTATTCTGATTTTCTCAATAAGAAACTTTTGGCCTAGGGGTGGCGTGAAAAAAATTCTGACACTCTAGGGCGCCGTTGCTCCAAAAAGTTTGGGAGCCACTGGTTTAGAGGATGTTTTCTGGCAGGTTTTTCATTATTGAAATAAGTGGTAATGTGCAGTTCTTTTGAAAGTTGCAGGACCGTACATGTAGCCTTTGAAGTGTATCAGACTGCAAATCACTGGGGGGTAATTATGTCCCTACACTATATCATGCATTTTATCGGTCTCATTAGGTGCCATTACCATATTGGTCATATCCAACACCAATCAATGACCTGGAACATTATTTTGCTGTGTGACACCTTCCAGGAACAAACACTGCTTTTAGTCACTGGTCCCCATAATAATATACATTTATGTGAACTCCTGTGATATCTACATTAACGTTTAAAATTGGTGAGACCTGAAGACAAGTTGGAGAACAGCTGATCTAAATTAAGTATTTAAAGCTCTACACTGACGGAGCCACACTGCTACCACATATGCAATACAATATAACTATAGTAGAATAAACACGTAAATAAAAACAGCTAGAACAGCATTAAATAAAAACTAGCAGCCAACAAAATGACAAGCGCAGGTGGTATTAACAGCCCAGAAGAAGTCATATCACATGCACAAATGCAGGAGATAAAGCAGCAGCATCCAGAACCACAAACGTCAATGCATTAATAGGCGGTTCTATTCACGGTGCAATGAAGCAAGAAGGAGAAGCTGGCATGGTGGGTATAATATAGGTTATTTGTTGCCGAGCTCAACTGCATTTACACTGTGAAAGGTCAACATGAAACACGTCTGGTGAAAAACATAGGACTCAAAAGATAAATGCTCACACAACTGGCTGTCCAAGAAACACAATGTTCTAGCTTGCACCCATCAGGAGGATAAATGATTTCAATTAAGTGAATCTTACTTATACCTTCTTTTAATAATTGGAATCGGAATCATTTATCATCTTGACAAAAGCGTATTACATCGCCATGTTTCTAAATGTAGACATGGTTCTGCTGTCAAAACAATACATTAGCAAGCCAGTTGCGCTGGCCTGTTACTCTTATACTTGGTCAAACAGTGCTCTGGACGGAGACTATGCATACAGTAGGCTTTGAGTCAACAGTAGAGGGATGCAAGTAGGAACAGCGCAAACAATGGGAAAGGTGGTGACATACCAACATAGAATTATCCAGCAAGACCTCCTGCAGGAAATAAAAATAACAGAGTGAGGGAGAGGTTTCTAGAGTCTAGTTCTTGGTAAGGCTAATCTTTGTATTAGCCCAGAGGTTCTCAAAAGTGGTCCTCAAGGCCCACCAATGGTCCATCCTTGGCTCAGCACGTATATCCGTGGCTCAGCACAGATGGTTAAATCAAATTGACGGAGGTACTAATTAAGTCACCTATGCCAAGCATGGATCTACTTCAAACCTGGACCATTAAGGTACCTTGAGGACTGTATTTGAGAACGTCTGTATTAGCCTGCATAAAATTACTATTACCAGATTTGGGATTACACTCACAGGTTTTATAATAGCATGGGATGTGTTTGGGGTTTTCTGAACACTCCGTCCTCTCAACTCTTGTTTTCTTTACAGTTACATGAAAACCTTATTTCCATCGCATAAAAATACTCATTTTCATAAAAGAGTCAAGAAATGTTAGTGGGTTGATTAACCATATGACAAATCACAATTGAATCTTTATATTATCAAATGGAGGTACTGGACTATGGGTATATAGTCTTCTATAGGCCTTTGGCATTTTTGAGCTCCTCCTTCTATATCGTCCCACTGAGCATTCAGATTTCAGTGTCCACAGTATAGGGTGCCTATTACACCTCCGCAGCAGCCTTATGTTTTTCTTTTCTTTTTTGTACTTTGATACTAGTGACTGACCAAAGCAGAGTTGGGTGGTCTTAGAACTGGATTGGGCAGGGAACCCTTCTCATAATGGAACAAGGTATACCATCACTTGATCAAACAACCTCCTCTGGAGGCTTAGACAATGGCCCAAAACAGAAGCAATTAATTGGACCACTGTGATGACAGGAATGGCGGCAGGGGCCTCATCTATCACAGTCGGATTTGTGGTCTCTAGAACCCAGCAGGTGCAAAGCATACATTAAATGTTCTAATAAACAGTCATAAATGCTCTAGTTCAAGTTAGCCATTGGTTGTTGGAGAATTTCATACAGCTTCAGTTAGACCATGCCAGCTCAGGGGTGAACATCACTATTAGGGAGTCAGAAAATGCCCCCTTGCAATGAAGGAAACCAGAAGCATCATGCTCTGGGCAAAACAAAATGTTACAGTGATATTGGCTGTGCTTATATGCCAGGAGCAGAAAACTGGGAAGCATGTCTCGCATCCCTGAGAATTGTCCCTCCACATGGACATGATTGTGGGGAGATGGGGTCAGCCAGATGTTGACATGATGGTATCTTGGATCAACAACAAAGTAAAGCGGGCCCGCCATGTGTTGCTTAGGCAGCACCATGGCGGTCCTGTCAAATTTTCATTAAATTTATCGTGTTTCCTCTGGCGCAAAGCTGCTAATATATTTAAAAAGGTAAAACAGCAAAAGGGCCAGATAGTGTTAGCACCATCAGAATTGCTAAGATGGTCAAGGTACACAGACAGTGTCACAGTTCAGTCATGGGACCTTACTAAAAAAACAAAACAGAAAAATAAAAATATGTACAGCATTGGCAGGTAGAAAAAAAAAAATTGTAAAAATGTATCATAATTATAATAACAGAGGGCCTTACTCGGGTTTGTTAGGAAACCAAAAAAGCAAGCAACTGGGCAAAACCTTATTGCACTGCAGGGATGGCATATGTAACATGTGCAGAGAGATCAGATTTGGGTGGTGTGTGTTTAAACTGAAATCTAAAAAAAATTAAGCAGTCAGTATTTACCATTCACAGAAACAATATAATCCACCCACATCTAAATCTCTCTGCACGTTACATCTGTCCTACCTGCAGTGCAACATGGTTATGCCCGTGTTGCTTGCTAACTAACCTAAATAACCCCCAGGGTCTGCTATAGCCAACAATTCACAAAAAAGGAGAGTTATGGCAGATTTACCTTTGTTAACGCTCTTTATTTGTGGTCCATAGGGTCCACAGGGATAACATCTGGGTTATAGGTGGTAGGATCAGCTCCTGGGCACCATACAGTTAAGCCTTTTCAGATTTCCCAGGATGCATCGGTCCCTCTCCTTGTAACCCCGCCTCCATGCTCAAGCAGGTCAGTTTTGGTAACAAGCCCAAAGCAGGAAGCAGATGATGAGAGAAGGAAGACATGGTACACAATAAGAACACACTCTCTCAAACAGGAGAAAGGAACCAGTGACCAAAGCCGCAAACCCATAGAGGCCAGGAGCGTCAGGGCAGGCGCACTGTGGACCCTATGGACTAGAAGAAAAGTTAACAAAGGTAAGTCTACCATAACTCTCCTTTTCTACTTAGGGTTCCATAAGGCTCCACAGTGATAACATTGAGGATGTCCTAAAACAGTACTTCAAGGCTGGGGCACTCATGAGTGGATATTAGAATCTGGCATCCAAATGAAGCATCCTGGGAGGCGAATGTATCAAAGGCATAGAACCGAAGAAAGGTGTGGATAGAAGACCATGTAGCCGCCTTGCACAATTGTTTAGCAGATGTGCCACCCATGACTGTTCCACAGACAGAGTAGAATGAGCAGAGATTGAAGCTGGTACTAGAAGGTTAGCTTGAGAGTATACTTGTGCGATAGCCCTTCTAATGCATCTGGCCAGAGTCTGTTTATTAGCTGGCCAACCACGTTTGTGAAAACCATACAGGATGAAGAGGGCATATGATCTCCGTAGTGAACTTGTCCGATCTACATAGATACGGAGAGCACAAACCACTTCCAGAGAACTCTCTGCAGCCAAGAGGTCCGGGGAGACGAGGCCGGAACCACAAAAATCAAGAATGGAGGTCGACAGGAAAGAGTGCCCAAATCTGACACCCGTCTGGCAGATGCAATGGCCAGAAGGAATAAAGTCTTCGCAGTTAGCCATTTGAGTCCAACGGTTCGCAAGGAGCCCGTTTAAGAGCATCTAGAACCGCAGACTGATCCCACGGAACCATTGGAGGAACGTAGGGAGGCTTAACCCGGGGAACGCCCTGGAGGAAGGTGCGAACATTAGGAAGCAGTGCAATCCTGCGTTGAAACCATACGGGCAAAGCAGAAATATGCACTGTGGGGGTAATTCAGAGTTGATCACAGCAGCAAATTTGTTAGCAGTTGGGCAAAATCATGTGCACTGCAGGTGTAACATTTGCAGATAAAGCTAGATTTGGATGGGTTATTTTGTTTCTGTGCAGGGTAAATACTGGCTGTTTTATTTTTACACTGCAATTTAGATTTCAGTTTGAACACACCCCACCCAAATTTAACTCTCTCTGCACATGTTATATCTGCCCCCCTCCCCTCTGCAGTGCACAACAAATTTACTGCTAACAGCTAACAAATGTACTGCTGCTATCAACTCTGAATTAGGCCCTGTGAGAAGCCAGGTGAATGCCAAGGCTTAATCCCCTTTGTAGAAAGGCAAGTATTCTGGATATCCAGAAAACAGCAGGGTCATAGCGCTTGGAAGCACACTACTGGAAGTAAGTATGCCATACCTGGCAGTAGATGCGGGCAGATGTTGGCTTCAGAGTCTTACGCATGGTTTGCACAATTGGGCGAGAAAAACCTTTTGCCCTCAATATGGAATACTCAAGAGTTACGCCGTCAAAGTCAGGCGTGTAGACGTGGTCCATGAGACAAGAGGTCTTGTTGAAGTGGAAGGGAAACTCCCACTGAGAGACATTGTAGATCTGAGAACCAATGATGTCTGGGCCACTACAATGAGGTTGCTTCCTTCCTATTTGAATTTCCGTAGAACCCTTGGCAGAAGGGAAACTGGAGGAAAGAAGTACATGAGATGGAAGGTCCACTTGATGGAGAAAGCATCCACGAATGATGCTTGCGGATCCCAAGATCAGGATTCGTATACTGGAACCTTGTGGTTGTGCCGCGATGCCATGAGGTCAACCTCTGGGAGACCCCACTAGAAGCTGATAGACTTCTTGATGAAGGGAGCATTCTCCCGCGTGAACTTCCTGGTGGCTGAGGAAGTCTGCTTCCCAGATGAGGGTCCCTGTAATAAAGACGGCTGAGATGGCTGGAAGGTTACGTTCTGCCCACCTGAGAAAGCAGACCACTTTTTGCATCGGCATCAGGCTTGAGTGCACCCGTGATTGAGATAAGCCACTGCCGTGGCACTGTCAGACTGAACTTAAACAGGCCTGCCTTGGAGGACATTTTGCGCAAGAGTTAAGGCTTTGTAATCAGCTCGTAATTCCAGGACACTGATTGGAAGACAAGGGCTCTGACTGTGTCCAATGCCACTAAAACGAGCACTGTTCCGTCACTGCCCCCCAACCGCGGAGACTGGCATCTGTAGAAAGAAGTATCCAGTTCAGCATCAAAAAGGGTTGCCCCTTGTCTAGGTGGGTGGATCGTGCGGAGCCAGCAGGTGAGAGACAAGCAAACTTCTGGAGTGAGAGTCATAATTTGTGATCTAATCAGATGAGGCTGGCCATTCCACTTGGCCAGGATCAGATGTGTTGTAGAGGGCGAGAATGAAACGGAGCATACTCCACCATGTTGAAGACAGAGACCATCATTCTGAGGACTTGCATGACTGAATGAATGGACACTTGGCGCAGCTGTAGCAGCTTGAAAACCCTGTCCTGCAGCTTTGAGATTTTGTCTGTTGGCAGAAAGACGCTGGCTCACAGAGACCAATAAGGCTCCCAACTGTAACATACGCTGGGATGGTGTGAGGGAGGATTTTTTCCAATTTATGAGCCATCTGTGTTTTTGTAAAAGGTCATCGTGATTTGATGATTTCAGGATTGTAAGACTTTTTGTGAAGTAGCTAGAACAGGCCTGGCCAACCTGTGGCTCTGCAGCTGTTGTGAAACTATACATCTCAGCATACCGTCACAGTTTTTGCATTCCCTAGTAGCACAATTGTGGCAGGGCATTCTGGAACAACTTGTAGTTTCACAAAAGCTGGAGAGCCACAGGTTGGCTGCATATAGCAAAATGTAGGTTTCGATGATGCGAGGGAGCAATAGAAATATTCAGATACGCATCATGTATATCCAGGGATACCGCAAAGTCCCCCAGCTCCATAGCAAGTACTATAGATCGAAGGGTCTCCATGCAGAATTTGGGGATCTTAACAAATCTGTTGAGAGATTTGAAGTTGAGTCGGTGTGACTTGTCTGGCTTGGGTACCAGAAACAGGGAGGAATTACAGTCCTTGGAACTGGTATAAATCACACCCGATTGCAGGAGTGATTGCACAACCTGTTGCAGAAATAAAGCCTTTTGGGTGTCTGGGGAAAGACCGGTCCAAAAGAACTGTGTAGGGTGGCATCTCTTGAATGAGACGGCGTACCTGTGAGAGAGACCACTTCTTGCACCCAGGCTTCCGAAGTGGTCAGAGTCCAGACATGCGCGAAATGAAGAAGTCGGCCTCCCACGCTGGGGTCAACCAGGAGGGGGCCCGCCCCACCAGGCTGTGGGCTTGTCAGGTTTTACTAAAGGTTGACATACAGCCCAGGGTTGCTTGGCCTTGGGCTTTGTGGTGGATATTTTGTCTGGGGAAAGCCTGTCCTTTTCGCTTTGCCTTGAGGACGAAAGGTATGAAAATTTGAACTCCTCACACGTGGAGTCGGCGTAGACGGGAGAAAAGCAGTCTTAGCTGGCGCTAAAGCAGTGACAATTTTGTCCAATTTAGCCCCAAATAACACTACACCTGTAAAAGGAAGAAATTCAAAAGTTTTCTTGAAATGAAGGCCAGATTTCCAGGAACGGAGCCAGAGAATGCGCAGTGTCAGTATAAAGGTGGTAGACACCTTAGCGGCCAATACTCCTGCATCAGACAGGGCCTCATGCATGTGAGCAGCTGCATGCTGCATATGGGTCAAGTATGACATGCAGTCCTCAGAGATATCGGAGGGTAATTCTTCCTCTAGGGCCTGTCACCATGATTCAATGGATTTAGCAGCCCAGGAGGCAGCCAATGTTGGTCTGTTTATAGCACCGGTGAGAGAGAAAATGGACTCAAGGCAATTTTCAATTCATCTGTCAGTGGGCTCTTTCAGTGAGAAAAGAGTAGTGACAGGTGGCATTGAGATCTGAACCAGACATGCAATAGTGAATTCAACGGAAGGGGAGCCTCCCACTTTGCACAATCCTCTGCTGGGATAGGAAAGCTAAACATTTAGACACCGGAAACTTCTTACACAGTTTTCCAGGGTTCCTGTCTAATTTCCATGAGATGATCTGAATATGGAAATTCAGATTTAATAACATTTTGTTGCTTAAAAACATTTGTTTAGCAACTTGCTCGGGTTTATCCTTTGTGAGTTGAAGGATATGTCTCATAGCCTCAATTAAAGTCACCACCTCCAGTGTGTTGGGAGACTTCTCAGTAATAATGCAGGAATCGGTGACAGACTGTGTATCCTCCCCTTCCTCAGAAGATGACTCATTTGAGTCTGATATAGCAGAGGGCCTGTCACCATGAAGAAATCCTAGTAGCGGAGCAAGAGGACGGTTTAGTCCTGGGTAACGTTTTTTGCAATGCCTGGGATGTTTGGGCCAAGTTCTGAACCGTATTATTCAGTGTCTCCACCCAAGGTGGGTCAACCATAGGGACAATATTAGACGGCACTTATGGGACCCCCTACGTTAGTGCCGTCTAATATTGTCCCTATGATGGTGGCTTACAGGGAGCTGGCACTTTAAATAATCCATGTAGTACAGGTTGGGCTCAGCCTCAGCAACTACCCAAGAACCCCCATGGGATTATTTCTCTCCACTAAGGTACCCAGTAATTGAGAGAAATAATCCCATGGGGGTTCTTGGGTAGTTGCTGAGGCTGTGGACTGACCAAGAAATGCATAATAGTTCACACAGAGCCCAACCTGTACTACATCCTGCGCAGTTAAGCCTGCAGAGCACAATCTACATGACCGCAATACTGGGGTGGCAAAGTTTGCGACTTTTTGCCTTGTTAGATGTAGCTGTAATGGGGAGTCGCCAACACACACAATAGTATACAAACAAGGGTGTGGTAGCCTATTACAGTATGTGACAACTTTCAGTAGTAATGCTGAAACTGTAATAAAAGGACCCCTGACAGAATCTGGTCATAGGGCACAGAAAAGACAGGGACAGATATATTATAATTAGAGCTGAGAAAATTAGACAGCAGAAACTAGTACAAGTCACATACAATGCAGGAATACACTATATTAGAACTGCAATGATCACTGTACCAACCACTCAGCTTTGTTTGGCAGCAGGTAGGATACAAGTGATGTAAAATCCTGGCTCCTCGGAGACTTTTTTACGCCGCACAGTGCCTCACACAAGGAGGCTCACTCACCCAATCGGAGCCCCAGGATGCGGCTGTCTCGGGAGGAACAGTGCCTCTCAGGTTAAGCACTGTTCTCCTTGTGCAGCTTGACGCTGCTAGTGTCTAACCCGGACCCCACGTCTCTCATATAAGTGGCGAAGGGTTCCTGAGGCTGAGGGAACTAAGTCCCATGAATAAAAAAGCTAAATAAATTAAGTAAATATAGACTGAGCTGGAGATCCGTCAGCAATGACCGGCTCCCTTGGCACAAATTAAAAAAATGAGGGATGATGGAGGATAGACGGGGAGGAGCCGGTTTCACTTCTTGGATTATTTAAAGTGCCAGCTCCCTGTAAGCCACCATCATCACCCCATGGTCTTGAAGTTGTGCCAGTGTCCCCTAGTGGCTGACAGAAAAAAAATGTTTAACACATTTCTGGTCCTTCCAAAAATCTGCTGGGAAAACCACACAGGCATCTATTGAAGACGTAGGTCTCATGAGGTGGGTACTCACCGCAGCGGAGTCTGGGGTCCAGCCACTGCGGCTGTTGGCGCTGTTTTGCGGCCGCAGGTGGGCAAGGCGTGGGCGCTCCCTGCAGCGGGGTCAGGCCGCTGTCGGTACAGCTGTCGTGGTGCTGGTGTGGCTGCAGGGAGGCGGGGCAGTCAGCAGTGAGGGAGATGTGACTTCTGGGAGGCCAGTCGGATTGAGGATCAGGTAGGCTGCAGTGCTTCTGTGTGTCTGCAGCACAGGAGGTGGCCATGTTGGAGACCAGATTAACCTGTGCCAATGAACTTCACTGGGATAAGTGGTTAGCCAATCCCATGGCTTCACTTCCTATAAATAAGCTGGGCCTTAGAGATTTGATGTTACTAGGCAGCATCCCAGCTCTGTGCTCCTGCAGATTTATCTGTGTCCATCCAGGTATCCTGGTCCCTACTCCGCTCCCTGTGTTCACTAGCCATTCCTCCCTGTTTGATACCCGCCAGCTCTCCAGTATGCTGTACAGTTAACCGGACGGTACCGCCGGCCTATCCTGAGTCCCGTGGTGGGGTGCCAGCTTCGCCGGAATATTCTTCAGTCTTGTCCTAAAGGCACAGTCACAGAATTCTTCAAGTCTCACCTTAAAGATACAGCCTCAGTCTTCACAGTGCTCCAGCTTCTGCTTACAGTTACCCAGAGTCCACAGTTCTTCGCAGTTCCTCAACCTCGTCTTTTAAATATCCAGAGTCCACATTCTTTCCATCCGTCAAGTCTTCACAGTTTTCCACAGCTTCTCCAGTATCCAGTTTCTTCCAGAGTTCTTTACCCACATCTTTCAAATATCTGAGACTACAATTCTTTACAGCTCTTTAACCAAACTTCCAGTATCCTCCATTCGTCACTCGCATGAACTGCCTCCAGTGAATCAGCACAACTCCCCTCTCAATACGTTCAGACATTTTATTTATCAGTTGCACTGAAGTCTGTTTGTTTCTTCAATAAAGTATATGAGAAGGAATTATCTTCATCCTCCTAGTTTCCTCCATTCAGGAGCATCTACTGCTTTAATTGGTCCAACAGATTAATAAAAACACCCTAGTGTGACAGTAGGTCTATTATTTATTCATTTTTATTTATGTGGCACCAACATATTTCACAGAGCTAAACAGAGGCTGTCCTTTACACTGGTCCCTGCCCCATTTGAGCTTACAGTCTAAATTATCTACAACACACAAAGTAGAATACCTCCCAACATTTTGGAGTGGAGAGTAGTGACTTTGTGCAAGGAAAGGGGTGCATGTCAGGACCTGACTGACCATCACTTCACGAGCACGGCACTTCCCTGCTGTTCAACACACTAGGAGTACGCCCAGCGCTTCCCGAGTGCCCACTCACTGCTGCTCTGCTACCAGAATGTAAGTGAGCGACCTTATGGGAAACTGTGGTCCAACCACAGGTCGCAGTGTTCCTGGATAGTTGTGTGGTATGAAGTAAGATCCATTGCAGTCAGCAGCCAATTAATCTACCAGTATGTTTTTTGAAGTGTAGAAGAGAATCTTTAAAATTTTTTAAAAAAGACCCACTTCTGATTTCCGACTGTGATAAGTGTGAATGGATACAGAGCTTTACACAAACAGGGTCACATTACGAAATGCTGCTAGACAAACAGAGGACAGAAGAAGGCATTACTTACACACAAGGTTGGCACCAAGCTAGCCAAGTTGACGTGTTTAGGAGCAAACATGTGTAGTTGCTGTAGGCATGAGATGCCCTGGGCCTGAACCAAGCAGTCTAGGTTCTCCTGCATGACAGAGCAGGCCAGCAAGCAGTAGTTCCTTTGTGATGCCACCAACTCTCCACTACCTACAGAGGACATACAAAGCAACGCTCATTACTCACACATGCAAACAAGATGGCAACAGAATAAAAACACAAACACATGCGTGTCATCCGCAAGGGTGTCTGAATTAAGGACACTAATACAGAAAAAATAAACGGGAATAAAAAAGTAGAAACATTGAGGTTTGGATACTGAGTCGCCTCACCTCAGATTTGCTCTAAACTTAAACCTTCTAGGAATTCCAGCCCATCTGAGAAACCCTCATAGGCAGGATTACACTAGGAACCACAACTGGCAATTAGGTTATATAAGTTAATGGTGGCTATTAGCAGATTCGCAAAGGTAAATGGCCAGATAAGGTTCTCTACACATGTAAACCAATCTCCTTGCCACAGCCGGGGGTCACTTTTATACAGCGCCTTGCGGCCGTGGCATTAAATATCCAACTAGTCACCCCTGGCCGGGGTACCCTGGGGGAGTGGGGACCCCTTAAATCAAGGGGTCCCCCCCCCCAGCCACCCAAGGGCCAGGGGTGAAGCCCGAGGCTGTCCCCCCCATCCAAGGGCTGCGGATGGGGGGCTGATAGCTTTGTCAAAATTGAAAGAATATTGTTTTTTCCAGTAGTACTACAAGTCCCAGCAAGCCTCCCCTGCAAGCTGGTACTTGGAGAACCACAAGTACCAGAATGCGGGAGAAAAACGGGCCCGCTGGTACCTGTAGTACTACTGGGAAAAAAATACCCAAATAAAAACAGGCGACACACACCGTGACAAGTACAACTATTACACACTGCCGACACACACATACTTACCTATGTTGACACGCCGACTGCCACAGTCTCCGACGATCCGAGGGTACCTGTGAAAAAATTATACTCACCTGCCAGTGTCCAGAGATAAATCCACGTCCAGAGATAATCCTCGTACTTGGCAAAAAAAAAACACGAACACGCGTACCACCGGACTGAAAGGGGTCCCATGTTGACACATGAGACCCCTTTCCACGAATGCAGACACCCCCGTGACAGCTGTCACAGAAGTGTCTCTTCAGCCAATCAGCGAGTGCAACGTCCTTGCACTCTGCTGATTGGCTCTGTGTGCGTCTGAGCTCAGACAGCGCATCGCAAAGCCTCTCCATTATATTCAATGGTGGGAACTTTGCATCAGCGGTGAGGTCACCCGCGGTCAGCGGCTGACCGCGGGTAACCCCACCGCTACCCGTAAAGTTCCCACCATTGAAAGTAATGGAGAGGCTTTGCGATGCGCTGTCTGAGGTCACACGCGCACAGCCAATCAGGTGAGCGCCACGGAAGTAGCGCTTCCTGATTGGCTGAAGGGACCTCAGTGACAGGAGTCACGTGATGTCCCGGCATTCGGGGAAAGGGGTCCATGTGTCAACATGGGACCCCTTTCAGTCCGGTGGTACGCGTGTTCGTGTTTTTTTTTGCCAAGTACGAGGATTATCTCTGGACGTGGATTTATCTCTGGACACTGGCAGGTGAGTATAATTTTTTTCACAGGTACCCTCGGATCGTCGGAGACTGTGGCAGTCGGCGTGTCGACATAGGTAAGTATGTATGTGTGTCGGCAGTGTGTAATAATAAGATTTTACTTACCGATAAATCTATTTCTCGTAGTCCGTAGTGGATGCTGGGACTCCGTCAGGACCATGGGGAATAGCGGCTCCGCAGGAGACAGGGCACAAAATTTAAAAGTTTGACCACTAGGTGGTGTGTACTGGCTCCTCCCCCTATGACCCTCCTCCAAGCCTCAGTTAGGATACTGTGCCCGGACGAGCGTACACAATAAGGAAGGATTTTGAATCCCGGGTAAGACTCATACCAGCCACACCAATCACACCGTACAACTTGTGATCTGAACCCAGTTAACAGTATGACAAACGTAGGAGCCTCTGAACAGACGGCTCACAACAATAACAACCCGATTTTTTTGTAACAATAATTATGTACAAGTATTGCAGACAATCCGCACTTGGGATGGGCGCCCAGCATCCACTACGGACTACGAGAAATAGATTTATCGGTAAGTAAAATCTTATTTTCTCTGACGTCCTAGTGGATGCTGGGACTCCGTCAGGACCATGGGGATTATACCAAAGCTCCCAAACGGGCCGGAGAGTGCGGATGACTCTGCAGCACCGAATGAGAGAACTCCAGGTCCTCCTTAGCCAGGGTATCAAATTTGTAGAATTTTACAAACGTGTTCTCCCCTGACCACGTAGCTGCTCGGCAGAGTTGTAATGCCGAGACCCCTCGGGCAGCCGCCCAAGATGAGCCCACCTTCCTTGTGGAATGGGCCTTGACAGATTTAGGCTGTGGCAGTCCTGCCACAGAATGTGCAAGTTGAGTTGTGCTACAAATCCAACGAGCAATCGTCTGCTTAGAAGCAGGAGCACCCAGCTTGTTGGGTGCATACAGTATAAACAGCGAGTCAGATTTTCTGACTCCAGCCGTCCTTGTATATGTAGTACTCCTTTTACAAAAGTCTGGACTTCAGGAACTGAAGCCAATTCTTTCTGGAAGAAAATCGACAGGGCCGAAATTTGAACCTTAATGGACCCTAATTTGAGGCCCATAGACAATCCTGTTTGCAGGAAATGTAGGAATCGACCCAGTTGAAATTCCTCCGTCGGGGCCTTCCTGGCCTCACACCACGCAACATATTTTCTCCAAATGCGGTGATAATGTTGTGCAGTCACCTCCTTCCTGGCTTTTACCAGGGTAGGGATGACCTCTTCCGGAATGCCTTTTTCCCTTAGGATTCGGCGTTCAACCGCCATGCCGTCAAACGCAGCCGCGGTAAGTCTTGGAATAGACACGGTCCCTGCTGAAGCAGGTCCCGTCTTAGAGGTAGAGGCCACGGATCTTCCGTGAGCATCTCCTGAAGTTCGGGGTACCAAGTTCTTCTTGGCCAATCCGGAGCCACGAGTATCGTTCTTACTCCCCTTTGCCGTATAATTCTCAGTACTTTTGGTATGAGAGGCAGAGGAGGAAACACATACACTGACTGGTACACCCATGGTGTTACCAGAGCGTCTACAGCTATTGCCTGAGGGTCTCTTGACCTGGCGCAATACCTGTCCAGTTTTTTGTTGAGGCGGGACGCCATCATGTCCACCATTGGTCTTTCCCAATGGACCACAATCATGTGGAAGACTTCTGGATGAAGTCCCCACTCTCCCGGGTGCAGATCGTGTCTGCTGAGGAAGTCTGCTTCCCAGTTGTCCACTCCCGGGATGAACACAGCTGACAGTGCTAACACATGATTTTCTGCCCAGCGGAGAATCCTTGCAGCTTCTGCCATTGCCCTCCTGCTTCTTGTGCCGTCCTGTCTGTTTACGTGGGCGACTGCCGTGATGTTGTCCGACTGAATCAACACCGGCTGACCCTGAAGCAGAGGTTTTGCCAGGCTTAGAGCATTGTAGATTGCTCTTAGCTCCAGTATATTTATGTGAAGAGACGACTCCAGGCTTGACCACACGCCCTGGAAGTTTCTTCCCTGTGTGACCGCTCCCCAGCCTCTCAGGCTGGCATCCGTGGTCACTAGGACCCAGTTCTGTATGCCGAATCTGCGGCCCTCTAACAGATGAGCACTCTGCAACCACCATAGCAGAGACACTCTTGTCCTTGTGGACAATTTTATCCGCTGATGCATCTGCAGATGCGATCCGGACCATTTGTCCAGCAGATCCCACTGAAAAGTTCGTGCATGGAATCTGCCGAATGGAATCGCTTCGTAAGAAGCTACCATTTTTCCCAGGACTCTTGTGCATTGATGCACAGATACTTTTCCTGGTTTTAGGAGGTTCCTGACTAGATCGGATAACTCCCTGGCTTTCTCCTCCGGAAGAAATACCTTTTTCTGAACAGTGTCCAGAATCATCCCTAGGAACAACAGACGTGTCGTCGGGATCAGTTGGGATTTTGGAAAATTTAGAATCCACCCGTGTTGTTGGAGCACTACTTGGGTTAGTGCTACTCCGACCTCCAGCTGTTCTCTGGATCTTGCCCTTATCAGGAGATCGTCCAAGTAAGGGATAATTAAGACGCCTTCTCTTCGAAGAAGGATCATCATTTCGGCCATTACCTTGGTAAAGACCCGGGGTGCCGTGGACAATCCAAACGGCAGCGTCTGAAACTGATAATGACAGTTTTGGACCACGAACCTGAGGTACCCTTGGTGTGAAGGACAAATTGGAACATGAAGGTAAGCATCCTTGATGTCCAAGGACACCATAAAATCCCCTTCTTCCAGATTCGCTATCACTGCTCTGAGTGACTCCATCTTGAACTTGAATTTTTGTATGTACAGGTTCAGAGATTTTAGATTTAGAATCGGTCTTACCGAGCCGTCCGGCTTCGGTACCACAAATAGCGTGGAGTAATACCCCTGTCCCTGTTGTAGGAGGGGTACCTTGACTATCACCTGCTGAGAATACAGCTTGTGAATGGCATCCAATACCGTCGCCCTGTCGGAGGGAGACGTTGGCAAAGCAGACTTTAGGAAACGGCGAGGAGGGGACATCTCGAATTCCAACCTGTAACCCTGAGATACTACCTGCAGGATCCAGGGGTCCACCTGCGAGTGAGCCCACTGTGCGCTGAAATGTTTGAGGCGACCCCCCACCGCCCCTGAGTCTGCTTGTAAGGTCCCAGCGTCATGCTGACGCCTTTGTAGAAGCCGGGGAGGGCTTCTGCTCCTGGGAAGGAGCTGCTTGTTGCAGTCTCTTACCCTTTCCTTTGCCTCTGGGCAAATAGGAATGTCCTTTTGCTCGTTTGTTCTTATAGGAACGAAAGGACTGCGGCTGAAAAGCCTGCGGCTTTTTCTGCTGGGAGGTGACCTGGGGTAAAAAGGTGGATTTTCCGGCCGTTGCCGTGGCCACCAGATCCGATAGACCGACCCCAAATAATTCCTCCCCCTTATACGGCAATACTTCCATATGTCGTTTGGAATCCGCATCACCTGACCACTGGCGCGTCCATAAACTTCTTCTGGCAGATATGGACATCGCACTTACTCTTGATGCCAGAGTGCAAATATCTCTCTGTGCATCTCGCATATAAAGAAATGCATCCTTTAACTGCTCTATAGTCAGTAAAATACTGTCCCTATCCAGGGTATCAATATTTTCAGACAGTGACTCCGACCAAGCCACGCCAGCACTGCACATCCAGGCTGAGGCGATTGCTGGTCTCAGTATAACACCCGTATGTGTGTATATACTTTTTAATGTATTCTCCAGCCTCCTATCAGCTGGATCCTTGAGGGCGGCCGTATCAGGAGACGGTAACGCCACTTGCTTTGATAAGCGTGTGAGCGCCTTATCCACCCTAGGAGGTGTTTCCCAGCGCGCCCTAACCTCTGGCGGGAAAGGGTATAATGCCAATAACTTCTTTGAAATTAGCAGTTTTCTATCTGGGGTAACCCACGCTTCATCACACACTTCATTCAGTTCCTCTGATTCAGGAAAAACTATCGGTAGTTTTTTCACACCCCACATAATACCCCTTTTTGTGGTACTTGCAGTATCAGAGATATGCAAAGCCTCCTTCATTGCCGTGATCATATAACGTGTGGCCCTACTGTAAATACGTTTGTTTCTTCACCGTCGACACTGGATTCAGTGTCAGTGTCTGGGTCTGTGTCGACCGACTGAGGTAAAGGGCGTTTTACAGCCCCTGACGGTGTCTGAGACGCCTGGACAGGTACTAACTGGTTTGCCGGCTGTCTCATGTCGTCAACCGACTTTTGTAGCGTGCTGACACTATCCCGTAATTCCATAAACAAAGCCATCCATTCTGGTGTCGACTCCCTAGGGGGTGACATCACCATTACAGGCAATTGCTCCACCTCCACGCCAACATCGTCCTCATACATGTCGACACACACGTACCGACACACAGCAGACACACAGGGAATGCTCTGATAGAAGACAGGACCCCACTAGCCCTTTGGGGAGACAGAGGGAGAGTTTGCCAGCACACACCCAAGCGCTATAAATATATATAGGGACAACCTTAATAAGTGTGTTCCCTTTATAGCAGCTCAAATATTATAAATATCGCCAATAAGTGCCCCCCCTCTCTGTTTTTACCCTGTTTCTGTAGTGCAGTGCAGGGGAGAGTCCTGGGAGCCTTCCTCGCAGCGGAGCTGGGCAGGAAAATGGCGCTGTGTGCTGAGGAGAATAGGCCCCGCCCCCTTTTCGGCGGGCTTCTTCTCCCGGTTTTTTTGGAACCTGGCAGGGGTTAAATACATCCATATAGCCCCAGGGGCTATATGTGATATATTTTAGCCAGAATAGGTATATTACATTGCTGCCCAGGGCGCCCCCCCCAGCGCCCTGCACCCTCAGTGACCGCTGGTGTGAAGTGTGCGGAGAGCAATGGCGCACAGCTGCAGTGCTGTGCGCTACCTCATGAAGACTGAGACGTCTTCTGCCGCCGGTTTCTGGACCTTCTATTCGGCATCTGCAAGGGGGTCGGCGGCGCGGCTCCGGTGACCCATCCAGGCTGTACCTGTGATCGTCCCTCTGGAGCTAGTGTCCAGTAGCCTAAGAAGCAAATCCATCCTGCACGCAGGTGAGTTCACTTCTTCTCCCCTAAGTCCCTCGTTGCAGTGAGCCTGTTGCCAGCAGGACTCACTGAAAATAAAAAACCTAACAAACTTTTTCTAAGCAGCTCTTTAGGAGAGCCACCTAGATTGCACCCTGCTCGGACGGGCACAAAAACCTAACTGAGGCTTGGAGGAGGGTCATAGGGGGAGGAGCCAGTACACACCACCTAGTGGTCAAACTTTTAAATTTTGTGCCCTGTCTCCTGCGGAGCCGCTATTCCCCATGGTCCTGACGGAGTCCCAGCATCCACTAGGACGTCAGAGAAAAAGTTGTACTTGTCACGGTGTGTGTCTCCTGTTTTTATTTGGATATTTTTTTTCCAGTAGTACTACAGGTACCAGCGGGCCCGTTTTTCTCCCGCATGCTGGTACTTGTGGTTTTCCAAGTACCAGCTTGCGGGGGAGGCTTGCTGGGACTTGTAGTACTATTGAAAAAAACAATATTCTGTCATTTTACTCAAGGCTATCAGCCTCCCATCCGCAGCCCTTGGATGGGGGGGGGACAGCCTCGGGCTTCACCCCTGGCCCTTGGGTGGTTGGGGGGACGGGGACCCCTTGATTGAAGGGGTCCCCACTCCCCCAGGGTACCCCGGCCAGGGGTGACTAGTTGGATATTTAATGCCACGGCCGCAGGGCACTGTATAAAAGTGACCCCTGGCTGTGGCATTATCTGTCCAGCTAGTGGAGCCCGATGCTGGTGTAAAAAATACGGGGGACCCCTACTCTTTTTGTCCCCCGTATTGTTTGCACCAGCACCAGGCGCAGAGCCCGGTGCTGGTTTTAAAAATACGGGGGATGCCCTGTCAATTTCCCCCCCGCATTTTTAGAACCAGGACCAGCTCGAAGAGCCCGAGGCTGGTTATGCTTTGGAGGGGGGACCCCACGCCATTTTTCCCCGGGTTTTTCCCCATTTTTTTAAATCGCAGCAAAATCCGGCAAATCTGCCGTTTTTCGTCCGCGGGACTGTCAAATCCGTTTTTCATTGAATATGGTGAATTCCGGAAGCCACCTGCCGGAATTCACCTGTCGAATTGTGTCGAATTAAAAAAACGGCGATAATTTGCCGCGATTCGCCG
Organism: Pseudophryne corroboree; assembly: GCF_028390025.1. Lineage (NCBI taxonomy): Eukaryota > Metazoa > Chordata > Amphibia > Anura > Myobatrachidae > Pseudophryne > Pseudophryne corroboree. Next base: position 48,158,334 of record NC_086455.1, read on the forward strand.
CTAATTGCATATACCCCATAGTATTTGATGACAGATAAGAACCACTTGGCCAATCTAGTCTACATAGATACATATAAGACACATGTGAGCTGGACAGACATATAGGAGGAAGATATTTATGAATAAATAAATACATATATATATTATATGTAAATTTCAGTATTTGTGAAAAAAACAGAACAACATAATAGAAGTAAAGGCACAAGATGTATTAAAATAATAAGTCATACTCTGATTCTTAACATGCATTGCATGTATCCTACAAATGTCCAATGGCCCTCATTCCGAGTTGATCGCACCAAGCAACTTTTTGCTGCTGGTGCGATCAACTAATCTCCGCCTATGGGGGAGTGTAGTCTAGCATAGCAGGGCTGCGAACGCTTGAGCAGCCCTGCTATGCTAAAAAAGTTTCCTGCAAAACAAGACTAGCTCTAGACCTACTGTGTAACGGATCCAGCGATGCAGGTCCCGGCTTTGAAGTCATACATCTGCCCTCCGTTCGCCTGGACACGCCTGCGTTTTGCTTACAACTCCCCGAAAACGGCTGGGAACGGTGAGTATCCGTCCCGGAACGCCTCCCGCCTGTCCATATTCTTGCCGCTGGCGGCGTCATTGCCCGGCGATGATCGTCGCCAGGCAACGACACGCATGCGCAATGCGTCCGCCGCGAATGCGCATTTCCGACCCATTTGCCCCACAGAGAAGAACCGCTGCGTGCGAACGGGTCGGAATGACCCCCAATATTCAGTCAGAACACATTCAGTTTAATACCAGCTAACATAGCCAGTGACCCGCTATTTTCTCAGTGTTATATCCCCAGACATGAAGCATCTGCTATTATCTCATTTTAAAAATGAAAACTTATTTTTCTTGAAACACAGGAAGAGTAAGAGTGTTGTGGATCCATTACTGTGTTTTTTAATTTGTTTTATTTTCAACCCGTTAGCTCTCAGATTATTCAAATATCCTATCTACTTCTCTATCATTTATGTTAAACATATTCCCTTCCATACAGGGCTGTAATAAGGTGATACAGGTTGAGTATCCCATATCCAAATATTCCGAAATACGGAATATTCCGAAATACAGACTTTTTTGAGTGAGATAGTGAAACCTTTGTTTTTTGATGGCTCAATGTACACAAACTTTGTTTAATACACAACGTTATTAAAAATATTGTATTAAATGACCTTCAGGCTGTCTGTATGAGGTGTATATGAAACATAAATGAATTGTGTGAATGTAGACACACTTTGTTTAATGCACAAAGTTATAAAAAATATTGGCTAAAACTACCTTCAGGCTGTGTGTATAAGGTGTATATGTAACATAAATGTATTCTGTGCTTAGACTTGGGTCCCAACACCATGATATCTCACTATGGTATGCAATTATTCCAAAATACGGAAAAATCCGATATCCAAAATACCTCTGGTCCCAAGCATTTTGGATAAGGGATACTCAACCTGTAATACCTTCTGTATATTTTCCCCAATTTTCATAACTGAAGTTGCCTAGATGTGATCACTAGCTCATTAGCATAAATAATCATACCACTCATCATGCCGTGTACAATGCCCATAGTACGCAGGAAAAACCTGACTACAACCAGCTGGACTCAGTGGCTACCTGGTCCACAACTGTATAGCTTCATACAGATCATGCCGGAAACTGACCAATCCTATCTGATTGCTTTCCGCAGTCAGAGCACCCAGACTATCCTGCACACAGGGCAGATACATGTGGGGGACATGGGGTAACTGTACAGGCTGTCAGGGAGGCTGCAGATAGGAGGACACAGTTACACTATCCTGCACACAGGGCAGATACAGGTGGTGACATGGGGGTAACTGTACAGGATGTCAGGGGGGCTACAGATAGGAGGACACAGTTACACTATCCTGCACACAGGGCAGATACACGTGGGTGACATGGGGGTAACTGTACAGGATGTCAGGGAGGCTGCAGATAGGATGACATGGTTACACTATCCTGCACACAGGGCAGATACACACAGGTGGGGGACATGGGGGTAACTGTACAGGATGTCAGGGAGGCTGCAGATAGGAGGACACAGTTACACTATCCTGCACACAGGGCAGATACACACAGGTGGGCAGGTGGGGGACATGGGGGTAACTTTACAGGAAGTCAGGGAGGCTGCAGGTAGGAGGACACAGTTACACTATCCTGCACACAGGGCAGATACACACAGGTGGGGGGACATGGGGGTAACTGTACAGGCTGTCAGGGAGGCTGCAGATAGGAGGACACAGTTACACTATCCTGCACACAGGGCAGATACACACAGGTGGGGACATGGGGGTAACTGTACAGGCTGTCAGGGAGGCTGCAGATAGGAGGACACAGTTACACTATCCTGCACACAGGGCAGATACACACAGGTGGGGACATGGGGGTAACTGTACAGGATGTCAGGGAGGCTGCAGGTAGGAGGACACAGTTACACTATCCTGCACACAGGGCAGATACACACAGGTGGGGGGACATGGGGGTAACTGTACAGGCTGTCAGGGAGGCTGCAGATAGGAGGACACAGTTACACTATCCTGCACACAGGGCAGATACACACAGGTGGGGACATGGGGGTAACTGTACAGGCTGTCAGGGAGGCTGCAGATAGGAGGACACAGTTACACTATCCTGCACACAGGGCAGATACACACAGGTGGGGACATGGGGGTAACTGTACAGGATGTCAGGTAGGCTGCAGATAGGAGGACACAGTTACACTATCCTGCACACAGGGCAGATACACGTGGGGGACATGGGGGTAACTGTACAGGATGTCAGGGAGGCTGCAGATAGGAGGACACAGTTACACTATCCTGCACACAGGGCAGATACACGTGGGGGACATGGGGGTAACTGTACAGGATGTCAGGGAGGCTGCAGATAGGAGGACACAGTTACACTATCCTGCACACAGGGCAGATACACACAGGTGGGGACATGGGGGTAACTGTACAGGATGTCAGGGAGGCTGCAGATAGGAGGACACAGTTACACTATCCTGCACACAGGGCAGATACACGTGGGGGACATGGGGGTAACTGTACAGGCTGTCAGGGAGGCTGCAGATAGGAGGACACAGTTACACTATCCTGCACACAGGGCAGATACACGTGGGGGACATGGGGGTAACTGTACAGGATGTCAGGGAGGCTGCAGATAGGATGACATGGTTACACTATCCTGCACACAGGGCAGATACACACAGGTGGGGACATGGGGGTAACTGTACAGGCTGTCAGGGAGGCTGCAGATAGGATGACACAGTTACACTATCCTGCACACAGGGCAGATACACACAGGTGGGGACATGGGGGTAACTGTACAGGATGTCAGGGAGGCTGCAGATAGGATGACACAGTTACACTATCCTGCACACAGGGCAGATACACACAGGTGGGGGACATGGGGGTAACTGTACAGGCTGTCAGGGAGGCTGCAGATAGGATGACACAGTTACACTATCCTGCACACAGGGCAGATACACACAGGTGGGGACATGGGGGTAACTGTACAGGCTGTCAGGGAGGCTGCAGATAGGATGACACAGTTACACTATCCTGCACACAGGGCAGATACACACAGGTGGGGGACATGGGGGTAACTGTACAGGATGTCAGGGAGGCTGCAGATAGGATGACATGGTTACACTATCCTGCACACAGGGCAGATACACACAGGTGGGGACATGGGGGTAACTGTACAGGCTGTCAGGGAGACTGCAGATAGGATGACACAGTTACACTATCCTGCACACAGGGCAGATACACACAGGTGGGGGACATGGGGGTAACTGTACAGGATGTCAGGGAGGCTGCAGATAGGATGACACAGTTACACTATCCTGCACACAGGGCAGATACACACAGGTGGGGGACATGGGGGTAACTTTACAGGAAGTCAGGGAGGCTGCAGGTAGGAGGACACAGTTACACTATCCTGCACACAGGGCAGATACACACAGGTGGGGACATGGGGGTAACTGTACAGGATGTCAGGGAGGCTGCAGATAGGATGACATGGTTACACTATCCTGCACACAGGGCAGATACACACAGGTGGGGACATGGGGGTAACTGTACAGGATGTCAGGGAGGCTGCAGATAGGATGACATGGTTACATTATCCTGCACACAGGGCAGATACACACAGGTGGGGACATGGGGGTAACTGTACAGGCTGTCAGGGATGCTGCAGATAGGAGGACACAGTTACACTATCCTGCACACAGGGCAGATACACACAGGTGGGGGACATGGGGGTAACTGTACAGGATGTCAGGGAGGCTGCAGATAGGAGGACACAGTTACACTATCCTGCACACAGGGCAGATACACACAGGTGGGGACATGGGGGTAACTGTACAGGCTGTCAGGGAGGCTGCAGATAGGATGACATGGTTACACTATCCTGCACACAGGGCAGATACACGTGGGGGACATGGGGGTAACTGTACAGGATGTCAGGGAGGCTGCAGATAGGATGACACAGTTACACTATTCTGCACACAGGGCAGATACACACAGGTGGGGGACATGGGGGTAACTTTACGGGAAGTCAGGGAGGCTGCAGGTAGGAGGACACAGTTACACTATCCTGCACACAGGGCAGATACACACAGGTGGGGACATGGGGGTAACTGTACAGGATGTCAGGGAGGCTGCAGATAGGATGACATGGTTACATTATCCTGCACATAGGGCAGATACACACAGGTGGGGACATGGGGGTAACTGTACAGGCTGTCAGGGATGCTGCAGATAGGAGGACACAGTTACACTATCCTGCACACAGGGCAGATACACACAGGTGGGGGACATGGGGGTAACTGTACAGGATGTCAGGGAGGCTGCAGATAGGAGGACACAGTTACACTATCCTGCACACAGGGCAGATACACACAGGTGGGGACATGGGGGTAACTGTACAGGCTGTCAGGGAGGCTGCAGATAGGATGACATGGTTACACTATCCTGCACACAGGGCAGATACACACAGGTGGGGGACATGGGGGTAACTGTACAGGATGTCAGGGAGGCTGCAGATAGGATGACATGGTTACATTATCCTGCACACAGGGCAGATACACACAGGTGGGGACATGGGGGTAACTGTACAGGCTGTCAGGGAGGCTGCAGATAGGAGGACACAGTTACACTATCCTGCACACAGGGCAGATACACACAGGTGGGGGACATGGGGGTAACTGTACAGGATGTCAGGGAGGCTGCAGATAGGAGGACACAGTTACACTATCCTGCACACAGGGCAGATACACACAGGTGGGGACATGGGGGTAACTGTACAGGATGTCAGGGAGGCTGCAGATAGGAGGACACAGTTACACTATCCTGCACACAGGGCAGATACACACAGGTGGGGGGACATGGAGGTAACTGCACAGAATGACAGGGAGGCTGCAGATAGGATGACATGGTTACACTATCCTGCACACAGGGCAGATACACACAGGTGGGGGACATGGGGGTAACTGTACAGGATGTCTGGGTAGCTGCAGACACTGGCATGTACCTGCAAAATGTGTGAGCTGTCCCTGCAACAACATTTCCTGTTGCTGGCACCACAACCAGCGGCCTGGACTCACACACATATCCTCATAGCTCTATGGGGCTGTGAGCAAAATTCCTCTATTCCGGAGGTACCATAAGTACAGCATACAACCGCGCTTACTCACAGGCATGACTAAGTCGCAGATAATTGAACTGACCCCATTTTTTCTGGGAAATCATTGAAACAAGTATGTACTTCAGGGATCATATAAACAGCAGCGCAGGCATTATGGTTTGACCATCAGCTGAATACCGAGAGCTCTCAGAATATTTACTGTATCAGTCTACCTTGAAGTTCGGGTCCCAGTGTATTCAGGAGGGCACTCAGACAGCGCCCCAGACTGCGGTGGACCTCTGCATGTGATGGTGGTGTGCTAAGCAGCGTAGTCAATAAGAGAGACAGTGTGGGTTCTATATGCACATAGTACAGAGGTCCGGAAGAATCAATGATGATGGAGAGAGAGTGCAGGGCCCAGGTCTGTAGATGAAAAAAACAAAATGAAAAGTTCTGGATATCTAGGAGACAGGATGTCATTAGTTATTCACACATAAAGAAGAGAGTATTCAGATAATAAGGCATTCTAGAGTAATCTTACTGAAGAAACATTTATTAAACCCAAACTTTACTAGATATGCATTAGAATGGCAGACTAAAGATTCCACTTAAAAAATGTGTCACTGATTAGTGTTATATTTAAAAACAAAGTAGTAAAGAGAAGAGTCACTAGGCTACAATTTCTAAAATAGGATTGGGGGCAACTAGTACGATGGGGTATAGACGGGGTCCAAAGGAGCCAGTGCACTTTAAAATTTCTTCAACTGGGTGTGCTGGTTCCTCCCCTCTATGCCCCCGCCCACAGGCAGTTATAGGTAAAAATGTGCCCGAAGGAGAAAGGACATATATGAGAGAACGAATAATACAACACCAGCACACCACTAACATATAACAACCAGAAACGGCTGTCAACAACAACAGCAACAGCTGAAAATGTAACTATAGAACAAGAACCTGCAGAAAAGTCAACGCACAGAGGCGGGCGCCCAGTATCCCTTATAGACTACGAAAAAAGGATTTACCGGTAGGTATGAAAATCCTATTTTCTCTAGCATCCATAAGGGATATTGGGGGAAACTAGTACGATGGGGACGTCCCAAAGCTTCCAGAACGGGTGGAAACGGGCGGAGGCTGCTGCAGCACCGCCTGCCCAAACTGGGTATCCTCTTTGGCCAGGGTGTCAAACTTGTAGAACTTCACAAAAGTGTTCTTCCCCGACCAGGTAGCAGCTCGGCATAGTTGCGAGGCTGAGACGCCACGGGCAGCCACCCAGTTAGAGCCCAATGATCAAGCAGAGTGGGCCTTTAGAGGCTTAGGAACAGGTAAGGCTGCCGACACATAGGCCTGTTAGATAGTAAGCCTAATCCAACGAGCAATGGACTGCTTTGAAGCAGGGCAACCATTCTTCTGCGCATCATAGAGCCTAAACAAGGAATCCGTCTATCTGATCCGAGCTGTACGCTTGACATAGATCTTCAAGGCCCGCACAGCATCCAATGGAGGAGCAAAAGCGTCCGAACTGGACGGAATCACGATAGGTTGATTCAGATGAAACGCGGAGACAACCTTCGGCAGCAACTGCTGTGTAGTCCGGAGCTCCGCTCTGTCCTCGTAAAAGACCAAGTATGGACTTTTACACAATAAGGCCTCTAATTCTGAAACACGTCGAGCAGAAGACAGGGCCAGTAACATCACCGTCTTCCACGTGAGGTACTTGTCTTCTACCGTCATCAGAGGTTCAAACCAGGAGGACTGTAGAAATTTCAACACTACATCCAATTCCCAGAGTGCCGTAGGTGGCACAAAGGGAGGTTGTATGTGGAGTACCCCTTGCAAGAAGGTCTGAACTTCTGGCAACACTGCCAATTTCTTATGAAAGAAAATGGATAGAGCTGAAATCTGGACCTTATTGGAACCCAGACGTAAGGCCTTATCCACATCAGCCTGCAGAAAACGTATGAAACGTCTCAAGTGAAACTCTGCAGGCGGATACGAGCAGTCCTCGCACCAAGAGACATATCTCCTCCAGATATGATGATAGTGTTTTGATGTCGCACGTTTCCTGGCCTGAACCATGGTTGCAATAACCTTCTTGGAAAGGCCCTTGTGAGCTAGGTTGCTCCACTCAACCTTCATGCCGTCAAACGAAGACACCATAACTCCGGGTAGACGAACGGTCCTTGTTTGAGAAGTTCTCTTCTGAGTGGTAGAGGCCAAGGGTCTTCGACGGACATGTTCAGAAGATCCGCCGCGTACCACGCCCTCCGAGGCCAATCCGAGGCAATTAGAATTGCCTGGACACCTTGATTCCTGACCGGCTTTAGCACCCTTGGGAGCAATGGGATCGGAGGAAACAGGTATACTAGCCGGTACAGCCAAGGCGACGCCAGTGCGTCCACTGCCCTCATATGAAGGTTCCTGGTCCATGAGCAATACCAGGGAATTTTCTTGTTGAGATGAGAAGCCATCAAGTCTATTTGTGGGCAACCGCACCGGTCGATGATCTGCTGGAACAGCAGAAGGTGAAGCCCCCACTCCTCCAGGAAGAGATCGTGACGACTCAGGAAGTCCACCTCCCAGTTGTCCACACCCTGAATGAAGATTGTCGACATGGCTCTTGCATTTCTTTCCGGAGGAGTATCTTTGACACCTCTTGCATGCAGGCTCTGCTTTTTGTCCCACCTTGTCAACTGATATACGCCACCGCCGTGGTGTTGTCAGACTGTACCTGGATCGCTTGATCCTTGAGCAGAGGAGATGCCTGAAGCAGAGTATTGTAGATCGCCCAAAGTTCCAGAATATTGATTGGAAGGAGGCATTCGTGGGATGACCACCTGCCCTGGAACTACACCCCTTGTGTGACAGCTCCCCATCCTTGCAGACTCGCATCCGTTGTGAGGAGGGTCCAGTCCTGAATCCTGAAACTCCTGCTCTCCAGGAGATTGGGGAGGACTGAAGCCACCACAGGAGGGAGATCCTGGCCTGAGGTGACAGCCAAATCATCTGGTGCATCTGGAGATGTGATCTGGACCACTTGCTCAGGAGATCCAACTGAAACATTCTGTCATTCTTATGCAGAGATGTACGGAGACCCGAGTAGGGTGGAGCACCAAGCGGACCATCTCCTGAAGAGTTATCGCCTTGTCCTCTGGTAGAAACACCTACTGTGCACAGTATCCAGCAACATCCCCAAGATCAGGAGCCTCTGAGTTGGGTCCAGGTGGGACTTCTGTAACCTTGGTTGGACAGAAGATGGATGGTGCGGTCTATATGGAACAACAAGAGTTCCCTGGACCTTGCCTTTATCAGAAGATCGTCTAGATAAGGCACCACATTGATCCCTTGGATCCAGAGCTGAAGCATCATCTCCGCCATCACCTTCGTGAATACCCTCGGGGCTGTTGACAGGCCGAAGGGTAGTGCCTGGAATTAGAAGTTATCGTCCAGCAGGGCAACCCGCAGGTACGCCTGATGAGGAGGTCAAATCGGAATATGGAGATAGGCTTCCTTAATATCCAAGTAGACCATAAATTTCTGTTCTTCCAGGCCCGCAATCACTGCACGCAGGGACTCCATCTTGAACTTGAACACCTTTATATAAGGATTCAAGTATTTCAGATTCAGAATGGGACTGACCGAACCATCCAGCTTCAGCACCACAAACAGGTTTGAGTAAAACCCCATGACGCATTGCGGTAGAGGTACTGAGACAATGACGTGGGACTGGACCAATTTTCGGATAGCCTGTTGTAACGTAACTTGCATATCCTCCAAAGCTGGTAAGCTTGATCTGAAAAATCAGTTGAGTTCCCACCTCGAGATCCCCTCGGGGTGGGTGGGCACCGTCATGTTGAGACTTAAGTGGAAGCAGAACTGGTGGACTGTTCCTGAGGACTGGTAGTGGCAGGTTTTCTGGACATACCTCTGGCACCTCTGGCCTTTGATCGAAATGTGCGAGACTGAAAGGACTGGACAGACTGTCCTGGATAGGAAAGTCTCGCCGGCGGGGCCCCAGAGGGGAGAAATGTGGATTTCCCGGCAGTAACCTTTGTAATCCCGGCATCCAACTCAAACCCAAAAAGCCATTCTCCAGAAAAGGGGAGGGACTCCACATTACATTTGGATTCTGCATCCGCAATCCACTGACGCAACCACAAGGCCCTGCGCTCCGACACCACCATTTATGTTCCCCATCTCCTTGAGGGAATAACAGAGGACATGGGTGGTATCCTGAATGTGTTTCAGAAGGGTAACCATGGTAACTAAGGGCATATCCCCCGAGAGGCCTCCCTGAAATTGTGTGGCCCAAGAATAAATGGCATGGGTCATCCAGCAACCCGCAATGATCGGTCTCTGCGAAAGCCTTCTTAGACAGGCGAGAGACTGAGACATCCACCCCATTCCTCCAAAAATTTTCTAACTTGAGGAGCAAATGGGAAAGTGCGCAAAAACTTTTTGGACACTTGGAATTTTTTGTCTGGATTTTTCCAGGCCTGTTTGAATAAGTCATCTAACTCTGGTGATTCAGGGAAAGTGACATTGGGCTTGCTTTGTACAAAGAAAAACGACTGCTGTGAAGAAGCGTCCTCTAGAGGGAGCTGTAACACATTTCTTATAGCCAAAGTGAGGGGTTCAACACACTCGGGATCACCACTAACGGGGTCAGGGTCATCCCCATCATCCTGGATATCATCATCTGTATCAGAGAGCAGAGCAGGTAAACCACGCTTTTGAGGACCTGCAGGAGAGAGGGGAAGCTGTGCATCAGCCCTAGCAGATAAATCTGCAACAGCTTGTTGTAGTAGCTGAGTCTTCTGCACATTAGCAGTGAGCTGGGATGACATATCTGACATCATAGTTTTAAGAGACCCAAACCAGTTGGGCTCTGTACCCTCTCCCCCAACCTCTTCACTAATTTGTGAAGATTGACTACAGTGCTCACAGTCATTAGACACTGGAGAGCATCTGGCGTGACAGATACTGCACAGCTTGTACTTACCCATATTCACAGTAAGTACAAACACATACGCTTACACACAGGCAGTAATAATGCAAGCCTGCTTTTCCTACTGTATGTGAGAGGAGACGTACAGAGAGGGAGAAATACCAGCACACCAAGAGCTACACAGCCCCAGTGAGACTGTCAGCTCTGTAATCACAATAACACTAATAAATGCAGTCCTAAATAGGCTCAGAATAGTGTACACAAGCGGCTCTACCCCTTATCTACACCCTGTACCAGTTTCCAGCGTGTATGTGAGGCAGGAAGCGCTGAGTGTGTGCTGCTGATGGCTTCTGTAAGCAAAGGAAGGCGCCAAACGCTGCTGGTCACACCCTGAGGAAGCCCCGCCCCCTCCAATGGCGCCGGAGCTATACATATTATTTATACTGGCAAAGTCTTCAATAAGCTTAAAACCTCACACAAGTGCTTAGATAAACATGTTGAGCCAGTGTACTCACAGGGGATCCTAGAGGGATCCCCCAGGGAGGGTCCCGTACATCTTGCCCTTGATCAGCCGTAGCGGAGCCCCCGGTGTGTACTCACCACCGATGTCACCTTCAGGCAACACTAGGGGTGTGTGGCGTGCTGCGGCTGTAACAGCCATGGTGCAGTGCCCCGCTGAACAAACAGACCCTCAGGATGGTGGTCCTGCAGCGGGGAAGCGGCTCTGCACCTCGCAAGGCCGGGGACCATTCCCCTCTAACTCTCTCGGCGCAGGTATGCTGTTGCCCAGGCAGCATACCGAAAAAAACACTCATTATTAAAATCTCATCCACAGTAATCTGTTCCTGAAGGTCTGAGCGGAATCCCCCTGGCCATGCTGATGTGATGTACCTTTATACTCCCAATGGCCCAATTCTGTGAGGTACTATAATTATTATGATAAAAGGAAAACGAGTCAGGATGATTTTGGTTGCAAATATCTCTGCAAAGGTTCAAGGATTATGTCACTAATTAGCAGAATTTGCAATCCTTTTGTTTGCATGCTGAGGGCTGCCCAATCGCAGGACAAGACCGCCCAGAATGCTGACCGCCGCCACCTCCCCTTGATGAAGCAGAAATTGCGACTGCATTGCATATTCTGCTTCACCGCAGAAATCGATGTTGCCTCCTGCCGGCGCAGCTCCCGCAGGCGGTCCGCCGCCATGTTTCTGATCGCGGCGGCTGCGTGGACCTCCCGCAGCTGCCACAATCACACCCACGCCACGAACATTCCCACCCCTACCCCCAACGCCCCGTCTAGGAAATGGAGCATTGTGCCCACCCCTGCCCCGCAACCGCCTCTGCCTGATTGGCAGGCAGAGGCGATCGCATTTTCTGTGGCCCCCCACAGAAAATGCGGGTGTATGCGCAGGATGGGCGCTGCGCATGCATATTTTTTGCTGTTGGTTCGCGCTTTGCGATCCTACCTGAATTAGGCCCTATGTCTTAATATATTACGCAATATAAGCTTACACTAATCCACCTTTGTTAGTAATGATGTACAGGGTGGTCTTCTGTTTGCCGGCGGTCGGGCTCCCGGCGCTCAGTATACCGGCGCCGGGAGCCCGACAGCCGGCATACCGACAATTATTTTCCCTCGTGGGGGTCCACGACCCCCATAGAGGGAGAATAAAATAGTGTGGCGCGCGTAGCGCGCCACCGTGCCCGTAGCGTGGCGAGCGCAGCGAGCCCGCAAGGGGCTCATTTGCGCTCGCCAAGCTGTCGGTAAGCCGGCGGTCGGGCTCCCGGCGCCGGGATGCTGGTCGCCGGGAGCCCGACCGCCGGCCAGCCGTAGTGAACCCGATGTACACAATGCAAAGAGGAGACCATAGGACTGTAACTGCAGTTCCTAGGCTTTACTGCTCACCTGAACCTCCGGGGATGTGGTATCCTGAGACAATGAATGAAGGACTGCTACACAAGACGCAAGGTGCTGGGAGGAGCCGAGCCCTCCGAGGTATCTGTGCAAAGAACCCAAAGCTAGAGAGTGACCTGTTCTAGCGACCACATCCCTGGCTATCTTCAATCTGAAAATCATAGAAATAGGAACAAATGTCTGAATAAGCAATGTCAAGCTCAAGGTCAGGCGAAGGGTATTGTAAAATAAATGCTATTTTATGGTAACCTGAAACCACTTACTTATCAAAGCTTGCTTGTGCTAATCCTGATGTATATACAGGTTCTGCCACTACATGGACCAACCTGGCCATGCATTCCACAGCTGCACAGCGCAACCCTGGGTTATTGCTCTCCAGGGCTCCTAGAATCAGGCAGAGGCATGGTCTTCGAGTTTCCTCTGACCCTAAGTTCATGTGATCAGTAGCCAGGTGCTGCAAAAACATACTCAATTAATGTACTGTACACATAATGGATCACCAATAAGTTAAATACCTCTTGTGGTGCCATAAAGAAATAATATATTTCAAAATGTAATACTCTCCACAATGAGGTATAGAAACAAGGGGGTAAATTTACTAAGGTGGGAGATTTTTAGAACTGGTGATGTTGCCCATAGCAACCAATCAGATTATATCTATTATCTGCTAGAAGCAGCTAGATAAATGGTAAGTAGAATCTGATTGGTTGCCATGGGCAACATCACCAGTTCTAAAAATCTCCCACCTTAGTAAATTTACCCCCTGGCTGGAAGATGCGCAAAAAAAACAGCGGCAGGCGAGACACTGGTTAGTATCACAGCCAGATTTACACACACAAAAATGATTGGAATAATACAAATAGGACTATAAAAATGATTAGAATAATAAAAAGTATTATACAGAACAAGCTGTTCTACGTGTTCTACGCATGGGATTTTCTGATTTTCACGGTTGTAAATATAAATTTGGTAAACCTATAAAGATGTACATTTGAGACGTCTTAATGTAAATAAATATTAATCCATGGTTCTTGGCGTTACCAGAGGAGCACCCGTAGCAGACACAGGAAAAGTGACAGGACCATTTTTATATTTAATGAAATTGTACACACTGGAGGTGCAATACAAATTTGGATCAGATTTTCCGATTTGGCGCTATCGTTCACGCAACGAAAGCCACGCATCGGTGATGATGTCATTGTGCCAACCCCCTTTTCATCCCCTTATGGGAGGTTTATTAACACTCTAATTATGTAGTTTTCCTATTTCCCACCTGACGAAAACATATGTTAAATTTCAGCTTCCTAACATATTATATATATATATACATATACATACATACATACATACACACACACACACACAGACAGATAGATAGATAGATAGATAGATAGATAGATAGATAGATAGATAGATAGATAGATATAATACAAAGATGATATCATTCTAATAATTTTCTAGCCAAAACTCTGGAGTACACTGAAGTATGACAGGTGAGTCTCTGCTTCCCAAGACCGCACAAGACTGATGACAAATTGTCTATCTGCCCCACTGATTTCTAGGTAACATTCCATACAAATCCTAATGACATGAGAATGTCCTAACATTACAACTTACTTTAAGGAAGCAGCACAGGGCGGACAGAGCAGATAGCTGCATACTCTGCTGACGGGAACCCTTTGATTGCTTGACAGAATCCACCAACTGCTCCAATATTTGTGTTCTACAAACATCAAAAAGGAAGAGGTAAACATTACCTATATGGGTTGAAATTCATGTACTCTGAACATGGAAATAATTTTTTTTCAAAGTGTGCAAAAAATCTCCTATAGGTCATTTTCCTCTTACCGTTGTGACTCTGGCATATTAGACAGTAAAACACCAAAGAGTGAGGCTGCAGCTTGTATGACTGTGAAGGCTGGAGGCAGGGGAGCTGGCACAGACAATCCTTCTGAGGGCATCTGGTAGATTGCATGAGGCTCATATTCCAAACTGCCACCTGGAAACCCGCTGCTAGAGAGGAGCTGCACAAAGAAGGATTAGAAACCTCCATGAACAAACCATAATCTTAAGGTGGGTACACACTTAGTGATAAATGAAACGTCGCTCAGGAAGAGTCAGTTACTTTATCAATACGTGTGTATGCAGACAACGACGAGTGATGTGCGGCCCCGTGGGTCGTTAATGACCCTCACTGTCGGCCGTGCATGCTGCTCAATTTGGGCTGCAGGCCAAAAACGGCATGCATGTAATGTTTTTTTGTCTTGACACAACTTTTGCTACAAAAGGGCTGGAATTTAATTAGCTGCGGTAAACCACCACAGCTAAATGATCCCCTGGGAGCTATTCAATTAGCCCTGAAAACTGGCGCTATCGGGATTGGGGAATTTATATCTGATCCTGTGTGTTTTCGCCTGTAAACAGGTACTATTCAGTAGTGAATATCCCAGGAGGCACGTGCCTAGGGGTGACACTTGCTGGGGGGAAGGCACAGTACGCTCCCATGCATGAAAGCCCTGCTAGGCCAATTGTAAGATGAATCTTTTTTTTTCTTCTTCTCATCACAACTTATTTTTTTATATTTTAACTGCAGAGGGGTGAGGGGCAATGATCAGTAAATTATGGAGGTGACGGGGGGGGGGGTTGGGTTGGTGCTGCTTTGGCAGTCGGTAGGCCCCAACATGAAGGGAGCAGTGACATGATGGGGGTGGGGAGGGTGGAGTGATCGACAATGTTGTGCCTAGGGGCGGCCTGACCTCTAAATTCGCCCCTGGTACTATTTCACACACAAAACCCCCCCAGAAAAAACAGGCTGTACATTGAATTAGGCATAATCAAAAGCAAGTCTACTTTATAGTTATATAATGTCAGTATTCAGATAAGCATTGGGGTGTGGGATCCCCTGAGCTATTCTGGCTGGGCCACTTCAGGGCATCACCACTTAACACATTCAAATTTTATATCACTTTCGTTGTTTGTCTTTTTTATCCATGTATTTTTTCACTTACTTTTCACCACTGTGAACCCCTAGAATGTTAGGGACTTGCCCGACATAGAGGTGACCTAGACGTTGGTGGGCAGGCCCATACCTTTGGAGAAATTTAAGCTAACAGCCTCTTATTTTTAACCTCTTTTTTTCTATGTGTAGACCCATGATCCTGCATCTGGATAGTACTGAACAAGTGGAGCCACATCTCAACCCCGCTCTCGAAAAAAAGCAAAGCGCTTAATGAAATTCTTGTGTTCATGAACAATAAATCCATAGGTTGTGCACCACATCCAGTCTGTGTAGTACTGCATATTTAGGGTTCTGAGGATGCATGACAACTCTTAATTTAGGCGATAGCTGGAGCATACCTTATGCTGGAAGACCACTTTGTGTTTGTGACAAACCAAGTATGGAGACAAACGAGAAAAGAATGGCAATGAATAAGTAGTCCAGAGAAAGGAGGACATCTAAAAGAGGGTAATCATATTGATGTACCAAAACTACATCTGCCAGTCAGAGGCAGCGAACGTTACAATGACCCTTTCCAGCATGACCTTCTGCAGGAAGAGGACAAGTAATAGGGCTCTTTTCTAAGAGCTGGATATCTATAAAACTACCATCTAAAATAATCAACTAATCTGATGAAATGAACAAATTTAATTTATCATCTCTAGACAAATAGTGCACTTTACAAATGGAACTTCGTGACCATTTCTCGCTCCTATGATGTCAATTGGAAACACTCTGTCATTAATTGTTGGATTGAACTGTAATCTACAATAATCTGGTTAAAACGGTGTCCAAGAGAAAATTCTTCACTTATTAGCCATAGTGACCACCAGCTGATGGTTATAGTCCTGCTGCTGACCAATGGGACTTGAACCACCATTCCAATGCAAAGAGACAAAAATGGTTGGTGGGGGTCTTGCATAAAATTTACCGGATAAAAATAACCATCCCGCTTTTAGGCACAAGGTAGAAGTATAAAATTGGTTCAATTTGGCCAGTCGTGCCCAAGGAAGGAAGTTTTGGTATGGTGTTCTTGTTGAACTCTTACACTTTAGGCTCATACAGGTCTTTGCAGAGTAAAAAAAGGGAAGAACAGGGCATTTTTGATGTGTGGTCTGCTATACAAGGTTTTAGCCACAGAACCACATTAGTCGGATTTATTCTCTATAAATCATTTGAGTCATAGATATTTCTATACTATTAGGTAACCACCAATAAATCAATCTACTTTACCTGCTCTTCCAAAGCCCTGTGGCCAGTCTCCTGCAGTGAAGGGCCAAACAGTACTAGGTCATCAGGATGACAGAGCGATGGTAGTAAGAATGCAGCCCCACTAGGGGTGTAGTCAGGGGAGGAGAGGTCAGCCACTAATTCCTTCATGATGGCACAAAGACTTTCTGTTGGGAAGATGAAGCAAAGTAAAAGGTGGGATCCGGACTGAAAGTCGACAGTAACTAGGTCGACAATGTCTAGGTCGACCACTATTGGTCGACAGTAACTAGGTCGACAGGGTGTCTAGGTCGACAGGGTCTTTAGGTCGACATGTTAAAAGGTCGACATGAGTTTTTCACAATTTTTTTCTTTTTTTGAACCTTTTCATACGTAACGATCCACGTGGACTACGATTGGAACGGTAATCTGTGCCGAGCGAAGCGGTAGCGGAGCGAAGGCACCATGCCCGAAGCATGGCGAGCGAAGCGAGCCATGCGAGGGGACGCGGTGCACTAATTGGGATTCCCGGTCACTCTACGAAGAAAACGACACCAAAATAACATTAAAAACTCATGTCGACCTTTTGACCTGTCGACCTAGAACATGTCGACCTAAAGACCCTGTCGACCTAGACACCCTGTCGACCAATAGTGGTCGACCTAGACATTGTCGACCTAGTTACTGTCGACTTTCAATACCACACCCGTAAAAGGTAAGGTTTCTTGAAGAGAACAGCAAGAAACATATACCAGGGAAGCAGATACTTTAGGAATGATTTATTATGTAGTGAGCAATTATTATCAATATTAATAAAAACCACATTTGCAAACATCAACAGTATATTAAAATAGCGAGGAAAGTACCTTCATATGTTTTGGGAGGCAGTAAAATTAGTAACTGGTAAAGTCTTTGTCTGTACAGCACAGAGCAAGCCTTCAGTGGGTTTCCATACAGCTTCTGCAGACGGGGCAACCTACACAATAGACGAGAGCTTAATGTGAGTCATTTGGAATTAAAATAAATAAATCCAAATAGAGAACGAAAAAAAAGCTAGAGAGGATTTTGATTACCTACCGGTAAATCCTTTTCTCGCAGTCCATAAGGGATACTGGGGACAACTTAGTATGATAGGGTATAGATGGGGTCCAAAGGAGTCGGTGCACTTTAAATTTCTTCAACAGGGTGTGCTGGTTCCTCCCCTCTATGCCCTCCCAAACAGCTCAGTCTAGGAAAACTGTGCCCGAAGGAGATGGACATGCTTGAGAGGAGGAACATGACAATACAACTAGTGGTGAGATTAACGAACATGCCCACATCAACATCAAACATACTAGCAACAGCTAGTGAACCATAGAACAGCAACAGCTGTGTAACCAACATCACAAAAGAACTAAACTTGCAGGAAGTCAAAACACAGAGGCAGGCGCCCAGTATCCCTTATGGACTACGAGAAAAGGATTTACCGGTAGGTAATAAAAATCCTCTTTTTTCTATCATACATAAGGGATACTGGGGATAACTTAGTACGATGGGGACGTCCCAAAGCTCCCAGAATGGGTGGGAACAGGCTGAGATGCCAGCAGCACCATATGTCCAAACTGGAATTCCTCTGTAGCCAGGGTATCAAACCTGTAAAACTTGACAAACATGTGTGTCCCTGACCACGTAGTGGCTCGGCACAGTTGCAGGGCTGAAACACCCCGGGCAGCCGCCCAGGAGGAACCCACAGACCTGGTGGAGTGGGCTTTGACAGACCGAGGAATAGGTAAGGCCGCCAAAGCATAGGCCTGTTGAACAGTAAGCCTAATCCAACGGGCAATGGACTGCTTAGAAGCAGAACAACCCTTTTTGAGAGCATAAAGCAGCACAAAAAGGCAATCCGATTTTCGAACTGAAGCAGTCCTCTTGACATAAATCCTCAGGGCTCGCACCTCATCCAAGGACTCAGGAATAGAGGTAGTGGCCGAAGATGCTGGAACCACAATAGGCTGATTCAAGTGGAATGCAGAAACCACCTTAGGCAGGAACTGTTGTCGAGTTCTGAGTTCCGCTCTGTCCTCATGAAAGACCAGGTAGGGACTTCTACAGGACAAACCGCCGAGTTCTGAAATGCACCTAGCGGAAGCCAAAGCTAAGAGAACAACAGTCTTCCAGGTAAGGTACTTGTCCTCCACCGACATCAGGAGGTTCAAACCAAGAGGACTGGAGAAAGGACAAAACCACGTTTAGATCCCAAGGTGCCGTGGGCAGCACAAAAGGAGGTTGGATGTGAAGGACACCCTGCAGGAACGTCTGGACTTCAGGCAAAGCAGCCAATTTCTTCTGAAAGAAAAAGGACAAGGCCGAGATCTGAACTTTTATGGAGCCTAACCTTAGGCCCATATCCACACCAGCCTGTAAGAAACGCAGAAAACGCCTCAGGTTGAAATCTGCAGGAGGATATTTTCGGCCCTCATACCAGGAGACATATCTTTTCCAGATATGGTGGTAATGCTTCAACGTGACAGCCTTCCTGGCTTGAATCATGGTGGTAATAACCTTACCTGGAATTCCCTTTTCAGCTAGAAGGTTCCGCTCAACCGCCATGCCGTTAAACAAAGCCAACGTAAGCCCGGGTAAAAGAACGGCCCTTGCTGAAGAAGATCCTCCCTTAGTGGTAGGGGCCAGGGGTCTTCTATGGCCATGGCCAGAAGATCTGCGTACCAAACCCTCCGAGGCCAGTCGGGGGCAATGAGAATTGCCTGAACTCCCTCTCTTCTGATTATTTTTAGAACCCTGGGGAGCAACGGTATCAGAGAAAACAGGTACACCAGTTGGTAAACTCATGGAGTCATCAGCGCGTCCACTGCAGCTGCCAGAGGGTCCCTCATCCTGGAACAATAGCCCTGAAGCTTATTGTTGAGCCGAGAGGCCATCAGATCTGTTATCAGTTGAAACACCTGAGGGTGGAGACCCCACTCTCCTGGGTGGAGATCATGACAACTTAGGAAGTCCGCCTCCCAGTTGTCCACACCTGGAATGAATATGGCCGACACCGCCCGTGCATTTCTTTCGACCCACAGGAGAATCTTGGATAACTCCCGCATGCAGTCCCTGCTCTTCGTTCCTCCTTGCCGATTGACGTAAAGCACAGCCGTGGCATTGTCCGACTGAACTTGAATGGCTTGACCTTGGAGCAAATGAGAAGCCTGCAGTATAGCATTGTATATCGCTCTGAGTTCCAGTATATTTATAGGAAGGCAGGCTTCGAGGCTTGACCACCAGCCCTGAAACTGTGCCCCTTGGGTAATAGCTCCCCAGCCCCGAAGGCTCGCGTCCGTGGTCAAGAGAATCCAATCATGGATCCCGAAGCTCTGCCCCTCCAAGAAGTTGGAGGGCTGAAACCACCATAGGAGAGAAATCCTGGCCTGCGGTGAGAGACGTATGACCTGGTGCATCTGTAGATGCGAACCTCACCACTTCTTCAGGGAGATCCAGTTGGAAGGTCCTTGCATGGAATCTGCCAAACTGAATGGCCTCGAAGGAGGCCACCATCTTTCCCAACAGACGAGTGCAAAGATGTACCGAGACAGTTTGGCTGCAGAACAGCCCGAACCAACACCTGAAGCGCCTTCGCCTTGTTTGCAGGAAGGAAGACCTTCTGGGCCACCGTGTCCAAGATCATTCCGAGGAACTGCAGATGCTGGGTTGGCATCAGGTGGGATTTTTGAAAATTCAGAATGCAACCATGGCGCGACAAGAGGGACGTCGTGTGGCAGATGCTGTCCAGAAGAAGTTACCTTGATCTGGCTTTGATCAGATCGTCCAGGTAGGGGACAATGTTTACTCCCTGAATCCTAAATTGGAACATAATTTCCGCCATCACCTTGGTGAAGATCCTTGGGGCAGTGGAGAGGCCGAAGGGAAGCACCTGGACCTGGTACTGTTCCTCCAACAGGGCAAACCTGAGGCAGGCCTGATGAGGCGGCCATATCGGAATATGGAGGTAAGCGTCTAGAGGGACCAAGAACTCACCCTCCTCCAGACCTGAGATCACTGCTCTCAGAGACTCCATTTTGAACCGAAAAAAGGAGATTTATGGTAAAACTTACCATGGTTAAATCTCTTTCTGCGAGGTACACTGGATACCACAGGGATTAACATCGGGGTGTAGAGTTGGATCCTGATCGGAGGCACCAACTGGCTAAAAGCTTTGGCTGTCCTCAGGATGCACTGTACCGCCTCCTCTATAACCCCGCCTCCGTGCACAGGAGCTCAGTTTTGTTAACCAGTCCAATGCAGTAGCAGGTATAAGAGACGGCAGATGTTAGTCACATAGAACCACGTTCTCACGACAGGAGAAGGGACCAGCGGCTAATGCCATACAAACCCAAAGAAGCTAAGTGCGTCAGGGTGGGCGCCCTGTGGATTCGAGTGTAACTCGCAGAAATAGATTTAACCATGGTAAGTTTTACCATAAATCTCCTTTTCTGCAGCGAGGTACACTGGGATTCCACAGGGAATAACCTCTGGGATGTCCTAAAGCAGTTCCTCATGGGAGGGGACGCACTATAGCGGGCAGAAGAACCCGGCGTCCAAAGGAAGAATCCTGGGAGGCGGAAGTATAAAAGGCATAGAACCTGATGAAACCAGAAGAGATAATGGCCAGAACCACAATCTCTTGGTTAAGGTGGAAAGATGACACCACCTTATGTAGATAACCAGGGCGAGTTCGGAGAACTGCCCGGTCACGGTGAAATATCAGGAAGGGCGGACGACAGGACAAGGCACCTAAGTCAAACACCCTCCTAGCAGAGGCAATAGCCAGCAGGAACAGGACCTTAAGCGTAAGCCAGTTCAGGTCCACCGACTCAAGAGGTTCAAAGGGAGACTCTCTTAGGGCATCAAGGACAACAGACAGATCCCATGGAGCCACAGGAGGGACATAGGGAGGGTGTATCTGCAAAACACCCTGAGTGAAGGTATGAACGTCAGGAATAGACGCAATCTTTCTCTGAAACCACACAGACAAGGCAGATATATGAACCTTGAGGAAGGACAGATGAAGGCCTAAGTCCAGGCCTCGTTGCAGAAAAGCCAGAAGCCATGAAGTTCTGAACTTTCGTAGTTCTTCGCAGCACACCAGGTGAAGTAAGAGTTCCAGACCCTGTAGTAAATCCGAGCCGAAGCAGGTTTACGGGCCTTCAGCATAGTTTGGATGGCCGCCTCAGAGAAACCTTTGGCCCTCAGGAGTGATGCTTCAAGAGCCACACCGTCAAAGCCAGTCTGGCCAGGTCTGGGTAGACACAAGGGCCCTCAACGAGGTGGTCTGGGCATTGAGGAAGAAGCAGAGGACGCTCCATCGATAGACCCTGCAGGTCTGAGAACCAATGCTGTCTGGGCCACGCTGGAGTGACCAGAAGTAGGACTCCTCCTCCTTGCTTGAACTTCCGCAGTACCCTGGGCGGGAGTGACACTGGAGGGAACACGTACGGCAGCTGAAAGTCCCATGGAATTGCCAGTGCGTCCACGAACGCTGCTTGTGGATCCCTTGTCCTTGATCCGAAGACCGGAACCTTGGGAATGTGTTGAGACGCCATCAGGTCTACATCTGGTAGACCCCACTTGTCCACTAGGAGTTGAAAGACCTCAGGATGAAGGCTCCATTCTCCTGCGTGTACATCCTGACAACTGAGGAAATTCACTTCCCAGTTGAGGACACCCGGAATAAACACTGCCGATATCGCTGGCAGATGGCATTCCGCCCAAAGAAGAATTATTGACACTTCCATCATTGGTGTGTAGGTTCGAGTGCCGCCTTGATTTATGTAAGCCACCGTGGTTGCATTGTCTGATTGTACGTTAACAGGCCTGTCCTTATCAGAGGCAGGGCCAGTGTCAATGCATTGAAAACTGCCCGCAGTTCCAGAATGTTGATGGGGATGAGAGACTCCTCCTCGGTCCAGCGACCCTGGAGAGAGTGTTACACGAACACCGCGCCCCAGTCCCTCAGACTGGCATCCATAGGCAAGAGGACCCATTGGGAAATCCAGAAGGAACAACCCCTGCTCAACTGTTGATCCTGGAGCTACCAGGCTAGAGACAAGCGGAGACCTGATCCGATGAAGCAGACAGTCCCACTTGGATAGGATTAACCATTGGAGAGGGCGAGAATGGAATTAAGCATACTCCACTATGTCGAAGGCCGACACCATCAGGCCTAATACTTGCATTGCCGAGTGTATGGACACTTCTGGGCGAGAGAGGAAGTATCTGATCCTGTCTTGAATTTTCAGGACCTTCTCTGGAGAAAGAAACAGGGGAGGACTTTTTCCAATTGATCAGCCACCCGTGGGCTTGTAGAAATTGCACAATCAGCAGGAGATGACTCAGGAGGACATCTTGGGAGCTTGCCAGGATCAGCAGGTCATCCAGATATGGCAGGATCCTGATTCCCCGTTGATGGAGATGAGCTGTCATCACGGCCATGACCTTGGTAAATATCCGAGGGGCCGTGGTCAGTCCAAACGGCAGAGCCCTGAATTGATAATGGAGGTTGCCATTAGCAAACCGCAGATATTGCTGATGTGAAATGGCAATAGGAATATGCAAGTAAGCATCCTGTATATCCAGGGATACCATGTAGTCCCCAGGTTCCATGGCCAGTACAATGGAGCGCAGTGTTTCCATACGGAACTTGGAAACTCTCACAAACTCGTTCAGTGATTTTAGGTTGAGAATAGGCCGGAAAGACCCATTGGGTGTCAGTACTAGAAACAGGGTCGAGCAGTAACCTCTGCCTTTCTGAGAAGTAGGCACCGGCACCACCACTCCTGTTTCCAGGAGGGATTGCACAACCAGGTGTAGAGCTTACGCAGTCAATGGATCCGAGGGGATGACCGTTGTGTAGAACTGGCGAGGGGGACGTCTCGTGAATGAGACCGCGTACCCGTGAGAGACAACTTCCTGCACCCACGCATCTGAAGTGGTCTTTAACCAGACCTGGGTGAACTGCAGGAGTCGACCTCCCACCCTGGGGTCCCCCAGGGGGAGGCCTGCCCCGTCATGCTGAAGGCTTGTCCTGTCTGGAAGCATGCTGACGGCAGCCTAGGATTGTTTCGATTTGGACTTACTGGTTCTTGATAGTACGAGGCTGTCTTGAATATACCTGAACCTTTGATTTACCCGAGGTCCGAAAGGAACGAAAAGTAGTATTCTTGGCCTTCGGAGCAGAAGGAGTAGTATTAGGTAGGCACGCAGTCTTAGCAGAGGCTAAGTCAGTCAGGATCTTGTTTAGATCTTCCCCCAAAAGGATGACTCCCTTAAAAGGGAGCACCTCCAGAGTTTTCTTGGAATCCAGGTCCACCTTCCAGGACCGCAACCATAGAAAACTGCGAGCCAAAATAGACGTAGTGGCCGCTTTGGACGCCATGATGCCCGCCTCAGAGGACGCCTCCTGAATATATTGGGAGGCAGTGGTAATGTGAGATAGGCACTGTCTGGCAATGTCAGAAACATCCGAAGGTAGCTCATCCTCCAATACTTGGACCCATGCTTCAATACCTTTTGCAGCCCAGGAGGCCGCAACAGTAGGCCTATGTATTGCCCCATTTAGGGAATAAATACACTTCAGGCATCCCTCCACACGCTTATCTGTCGGTTCCTTCAAGGAGGTGACAGTGGTGACAGGCAGAGAAGAGGACACCACAATCCGGGCGACAGAGTTTACCGGAGGTGGAGTTTCACACTTGTTACTCAACGCTGCAGGGATAGGATAGCGAGCTAACATCTTAGAGAGGGAGAATTGCTTTCCTGGTGAAACCCATGCCTCCTGACGTATGTCAATTAAACTGTCAGAGTGAGGGAAAACAACTTTAACCACCTTCTGACGCTTGAATTTATCAGGCTTTTTTGACACAGTAGTGGAATCTATTTCATCATCAATCTGGAGAACCATTTTGATAGCTTCCACTAAGTCAGGGACATCAATCTGAGTTGCAGGCTCCCCGTCAGAGGCCACTGAATCAGAGTCAGTCGGATCAGTTTAAGCCCCATCCTCATCCGAAGAAGTATCCGAAATATGTGTGGACTGAGAGGAGGAAACTACATGCTTGGAGGACCCCTTAGCCCCAGAGGGCTGACGTGTAGACTTCTGTTTACTCAAGGATTTATTTACATTTTGAATTTGAGTAGACAAGGTGTCTGCCCAAGGCGGATTCACTACAGGGACAATTTGTGGCTGTAATGGCACAGGGAGTCCCACAGGGGGCGTAAGACGTGTCACAAGTGTATTCAGCATACTCGAGATAACAGCCCAGGGTGGCTCTTGATTGACCACAGGAGCTGCAGGCTGACTGGGAGAGGTATGGGACCCAGCACCCACGTCCCCAGTAGCAGTCCCCCCCCCCCCCCCTGGAAAATCCGTGGGAACACCACTGTCTGAGGCAGGAGCGACTGCGGAATTCCCGCCCTGCGTGGCAATCATTATGAGGAATGTAGCCGAGGGGCACAATTGTACATTATAGCCAGACAAATTAATACCGTGGATAACCCCCTGGTTTATGCGCTATGAAAAGTAGGACACAGAGAATCAATCGGCATGGGGTGACTGAAATACACAGTAAAATACACTGAGCTGTATATGCTGTGTAGCACTATATACCCTGACACATTTATCCTCTCAGGGCACAAAATACAGTGATAGCAAGTGTGTGATACATCAAATGAAAAATCACACAGCAGCTACAGGCACACTTCAGTCTGATAATGTCAAATATTACCTTTAAACATAAGCTATATACTATTTACGGACTAAGTACGCTATTGGCGCACAGAGTACCGTAAGGGTACGCACTTAGCGTAGCAGACGCTAGGCCGTGGGCGCGACGCACGAGCGACACGTACGCTCACAGACTCACGCTTAGTATCGAACACTCTAAAGGCGTCCTGAGTACCGTAATGCGCCGTGCGAGTGAGACACGAGCGGCGCAGACGCTCACAGAATGACACACAGTAAACCTGGTTAACAACACACAGTAAGGGTATGCTTATACTCTAAACCTTAGCAATGTAATACTACAATGATGTAACGCTTATTAACCTTGATAATATGAAAGCTGTTTGAGCGATTGAGACGCTAAGAAAACCCTTTACAGTAACTAGTGAAAACACAAGACCTGGTTTGGATTTAAAAACCACTCCAACTCTAACACCTTCGTGGATGATTCTTTAGAGTAAAAAGGGAAAAACAGTACAGCTTATACACTACAAAACTAACATCAAAATCTAAACAGAATAACAAGGAATAATATGAACAATAGCATACAATTACAAACACAAGCAAACAGAATGAGAATAAATGGCAAACACTAAGGATAACAAAATGGCTACAGAGAACAATACATACGTGGGAATGATTCGCAAGCGCGTCCTGGATCCAGCCCTCAGCATTCAATGAAAAAGCCTTTCAGAGAGAGTGAGTGACTGGCCCAGGCAATGGTGGTCCTTATATACACAGCATACAGTAACAATACAATGGTCCCTATAATCTCATTGTTCATTGGACACAGGAATGTGTCTCTGCATTATAACAAAAGGTCATAGGTGGGTTTGAACAGGTGGGCTGTGTCTTTCTCCAACTGCTCAGGTGGGAGGTATCCTCAGGATTCCGGCCGCATGGATAATGAACAGCAAATACAGTAAATGTCCATAAACTACTTTTGTACATAACTATACGCAGGAGCGAGCAATCTTTTCCTAACCAACACCGAAATTTTACCATTAAAATACTCTACAGCTGGATACTAGACACCACTGTTCAACCTTTATCTGACCCTTCCTATCATGCAAAGAGGGATCTCTCTGTCCAAGAACTGTTTAAACTAAACATACTTGCTGACATTGTTAAGGGGAATATTATCTATAAAGCACACTACATGGGTTAAATATGTTGTGATCGAGTCGCTCGCTAGACGCTTACAAACTCCGCCGTAAATACACATCTCCATGCGCAGGAGACGTTGGAGCGTCCCCTACGCAACCTGAGGGGATGCGTACGCACGGGGGAGTGGGTGCACGAGCAGCGGGCATGTGCATTGGGGTTAGTACAAGGCATGTGAATCATGATATTTTTCGACTTTGACAAGTCACAAGTACAATGCAGACATAAGGTACAAAACAATAATACTGCACTGGACCAGCAAATTTACACATAACAATAGATATGTATATGAAGAGAGAAATAACAATGCACAGTAGATCCTGGATGTATATCACAGAATATTTGTACAATCTATTCTGAAGTAAGCACACTTGTTCTTAACTAACACTGTCTAAAAATAAGATTTTACTTACCGGTAAATCTATTTCTCGTAGTCCGTAGTGGATGCTGGGGACTCCGTAAGGACCATGGGGAATAGACGGGCTCCGCAGGAGACAGGGCACTTTAAGAAAGAATTAGGAATACTGGTGTGCACTGGCTCCTCCCTCTATGTCCCTCCTCCAGACCTCAGTTAAGGAAACTGTGCCCGGAAGAGCTGACAGTACAAGGAAAGGATTTTGGAATCCAGGGTAAGACTCATACCAGCCACACCAATCACACCGTATAAATCGTGATAAACTTACCCAGTTAACAGTATGAACAACAACAGAGCATCAGACAAACCTGATGCAACCATAACATAACCCTTATTTAAGCAATAACTATATACAAGCATTGCAGAAGAAGTCCGCACTTGGGACGGGTGCCCAGCATCCACTACGGACTAAGAGAAATAGCTTTACCGGTAAGTAAAATCTTATTTTCTCTAACGTCCTAGTGGATGCTGGGGACTCCGTAAGGACCATGGGGATTATACCAAAGCTCCCAAACGGGCGGGAGAGTGCGGATGACTCTGCAGCACCGAATGAGCAAACACAAGGTCCTTCTCAGCCAGGGTATCAAACTTGTAGAACTTTGCAAAGGTGTTTGAACCTGACCAAGTAGCCGCTCGGCAAAGCTGTAATGCCGAGACCCCTCGGGCAGCCGCCCAAGAAGAGCCCACCTTCCTTGTGGAGTGAGCTTTTACTGATTTTGGAAGCGGCAATCCAGCCGCAGAATGAGCCTGCTGGATCGTGTTACAGATCCAGCGAGCAATAGTTTGCTTTGAAGCAGGAGCACCCAGCTTGTTGGACGCCTACAGGATAAACAGCGACTCAGTTTTCCTGACTCTAGCCGTTCTGGCTACATAAACCTTCAAAGCCCTGACTACATCCAGTAACTCGGAATCCTCCAAGTCACGAGTAGCCACAGGCACCACAATAGGTTGGTTCATATGAAAAGATGACCCCACATTTGGCAGAAATTGCGGACGAGTCCGCAATTCTTCCCTGTCCATATGGAAAACCAAATAGGGGCTTTTATGTGACAAAGCCGCCAATTCTGACACACGCCTAGCCGAAGCCAAGGCTAATAGCATGACCACCTTCCACGTGAGATATTTTAACTCCACGGTTTTAAGTGGCTCAAACCAGTGTGATTTCAGGAAACTCAACACCACGTAAAGATCCCAAGGTGCCACTGGGGGCACAAACGGGGGCTGAATATGCAGCACTCCCTTTACAGACATCTGAACTTCAGGTAGAGAAGCTAGTTCTTTTTGAAAGAAAATGGATAGGGCCAAAATCTGGACCTTAATGGACCCCAATTTTCGGCCCAAAGTCACTCCCGACAGTAGGACGTGAAGGAAACGGCCCAGCTGGAATTCCCCTGTAGGGGCATTCCTGGCCTCACACCAAGCAACATATTTTCGCCGTATACGGTGATAATGTTTAGCCGTCACGTCCTTCCTAGCCTTTATTAGCGTAGGAATAACCTCATCCGGAATCCCTTTTTCTACTAGGATCCGGCGTTCAACCACCCTGCCGTCAAACGCAGCCGCGGTAAGTCTTGGAACAGACAAGGTCCCTGCTGCAACAGATCCTGCCTTAGGTGGGTCCTCTGTGGGCATTTCTTGAGGGTCTCTTGACCTGGCGCAATACCTCTGTAACCTTTTGTTGAGGCGTGGTGCCATCATGTCCACCTGTGGCAGTTCCCACCGACCTACAATCTGCGCGAAGACTTCTTGATGAAGTCCCCACTCTCCCGGGTGGAGGTCGTGCCTGCTGAGGAAGTCTGCTTCCCAGTTGTCCACTCCCGGAATGAACACTGCTGACAGTGCTCGTATGTGATTCTCCGCCCATCGAAGAATTCTGGTGGCTTCCGCCATCGCCACCCTGCTCCTTGTGCCGCCTTGGCGGATTACATGAGCCACTGCGGTGATGTTGTCTGATTGAATCAGCACCGATTGGTTGCGAAGCAGGGTCTCCGCTTGACTTAGGGCGTTGTATATGGCCCTTAGCTCCAGGATGTTGATGTGAAGGCAAGTCTCCTGACTTGACCACAACCCCTGGAAACTTCTTCCCCGAGTGACTGCCCCCCACCCTCGGAGGCTTGCATCCGTGGTCACCAGGACCCAGTCCTGAATGCCGAACCTGCGGCCCTTGAGAAGGTGAGTACTCTGCAGCCACCACAGAAGAGACACCCTGGCCCTGGGGGATAGGGTGATCAGCCGATGCATCTGTAGATGCGATCCGGACCACTTGTCCAACAGATCCCATTGAAAAGGTCCTCGCATGGAACCTGCCGAAGGGAATGGCCTCGTATGACGCCACCATCTTTCCCAGGACTCTCGTGCAGTGATGCACCGACACCTGTTTTGGTTTTAAGAGGTCTCTGACTAGTGTCATGAGTTCCTGAGCCTTCCCCGTCGGGAGAAAACCTTCTTCTGGTCTGTGTCCAGAATCATGCCCAGGAAGGGCAGACACGTCGTAGGAATCAGCTGCGACTTTGGAATATTCAGAAACCAGCCGTGCTGTTGTAACACTTCCCGAGAGCGTGCTACACTAAAAAGCAACTGCTCTCTGGACCTCGCCTTTATGAGGAGATCGTCCAAGTATGGGATAATTGTGACTCCTTGCTTTCGCAGGAGCACCATCATTACTGCCATTACCTTGGTAAATATTCTCGGTGCCGTGGACAGACCAAACGGCAACGTCTGGAATTGGTAATGACAATCCTGTACCACAAATCTGAGGTACTCCTGATGAGGTGGATAAACGGGGACATGAAGGTAAGCATCCTTTATGTCCAGAGACACCATAAATCCCCCTCCCTTGCGATGACCGCTCTGAACTCTCCAAGTATATGTTCAGGGATTTTAAATTCAATATGGGTCTGACCGAACCATCTGGTTTCGGGACTACAACATGGTCGAATAATAACCCCCTCCTTGTTGAAGGAGGGGAAACTTGACCACCACCTGTTGAAGATACAATTTGTGAATTGCAGTTAACCCTGTTTCCCTATCGGGGGGGGGGGAAGCCGGCAGGGCCGTCAGTGAGGAGGCATCTTCTCAAAGTCCAGCTTGTATACCTGAGACACAATATCTATTGCCCAGGGATCTAACAGGGAGTGAACCCACTTGTGGCTGAACCTACGAAAGCGTGCCCCTACCGGGCCTAGCTCCGCCTGTGGAGCCCCAGCGACATGCGGTGGATTTTCGTAGAGGCCGGGGAGGACTTCTGTTCCTGAGAACTAGCTGTGTTGTGCAGCTGGTTTCCTCTCCCCCCGCCTCTGGCAAGAAAGGACGCACCTCGGACTTTCTTGTTTCTTTGTTCGAACGGCTGCATTTGATAATGACGTGCTTTCCTAGGCTGTGCATGAATATAAGGCAAAATATCAGAATTACCAGCTATAGCTGTGGAGACCAGGTCCGAGAACCCTTCTCCACACAATCCTCAGCCTTCCATATGCCACTTAAGTTGGCATCATCTGTCCATTGCATATTCTACAGGATACGTCAAGCAGAAATCGACATAGCTTTGCCTCCAGGACCCAGTATACTCATGTCTCTTTGGGCATGTTTTATGATATATATCTCTTAAGACAGCATCTTTAATATATATATATATATATATATATATCTATCTATATCTATCTATCTCTATATATCTCTATAAATACATATATATATATATATATATATATATATATACATACTAGTTTCTCAATTTCTGCTGATAAGGTACCTGTCCACGCTGCCACAGCGCTATAAACCCATGCCGACACAATCGCCGGTCTGAGTAGTGTACCCAAATGTGCACGCTATCTGCAGGATCCCTGAGAATAGCTAGGGCTACCTTTTGGGCAAACGTGACACCCTAGGGGAAGATTCCCATCACATCCTGGCCCTAGTGGGGAAAGGATACTGCCTGAGAATTCTTTGTGGGAAGCTGCAGTCTCTTGTCTGGAGATTCCCGCTCTTTTTCCTCATGAGAGGAGGGAAATTTACCTCAGCTTTCTTCCCCTTAAAATGTGTACCCTTGTGTCAGGGACAGATGAGTCCTCAGTGATATGCAAATCATCTTTTATTACAATAATCATATATTGAATACTTTTCTGCCATTTTGGCTGTAACTTTGCATTATCGTAGTCGACACTGGAGTCAAACTCCGTGTCGATATCAGTGTCTATTATTTTGGATGATGAGCATTGTGAGACTCTGAAGGTCTCTGCACCATAGGGACAGACATGGGTATATTCCCTGTCTGTTCTCTAAGCTTTTGTGCAATAAATTCACCTTAGCACTTACACATATCCAAACAGGTGTCGGCGTTGTCGACGGAGACACCCTCTCACACACATATTAGCTCCATCTCCTCCTTTGGGGAGCCTTTTACCTCAGACATGTCGACACACACGTACCGACACACCACACACACAGGGGATGCTCTATTTGAAGACAGTTCCCCCCCAAGGCCCTTTGGAGAGACAGAGAGAGAGTATGCCAGCACACACCCCAGCGCTGTATGACCCAGGATTCACACAGTAACGTAGTGTTAACCCAGTAGCTGCTGTATATATTGTTTCTACGCCAAATTTATGTGGCCCCCCTCTCTTTTTCACCCTCTTCTATCGTGCTTCTGCAGGGGAGAGCCTGGGGAGCTTCCTCTCAGCGGAGCTGTGGAGAGAAAATGGCGCTGGTGAGTGCTGAAGAAGCTCCGCCCCCTCAGCGGCGGGCTTCTGTCCCGCGATTTTGTGTAAAATAATGGCGGGGGCTCATGCATATATACAGTGCCCAGCTGTATATATGCCCACTTTGCCAAGAGGTCTCTAATTGCTGCCCAGGGCGCCCCCCCCTGCGCCCTGCACCCTACAGTGACCGGAGTGTGTGGGTGTAATGTGGGAGCAATGGCGCACAGCAGCAGTGCTGTGCGCTACCTCATATGAAGACTGGAGTCTTCTGCCGCCGCTTTTGAAGTCTTCTTGCTTCTCACGCCGGCTTCTGGCTCTGCGAGGGGGACGGCGGTGCGGCTCTGGGATCGGACGACCAAGGGTGCGTTCCTGTGTTCGATCCCTCTGGAGCTAATGGTGGCCAGTAGCCTAAGAAGCATGACCTATCCGCAGTTAGTAGGCCTGCTTCTCTCCCCTCAGTCCCACGTAGCAGAGAGTCTGTTGCCAGCAGATCTCTCTGAAAATAAAAAATCCTAACAAAATACTTTCTATCTAGCAAGCTCAGGAGAGCTCACTAAAGTGCACCCAGCTCGTCCGGGCACAGATTCTAACTGAGGTCTGGAGGAGGGACATAGAGGGAGGAGCCAGTGCACACCAGTATTCCTAATTCTTTCTTAAAGTGCCCTGTCTCCTGTGGAGCCCGTCTATTCCCCATGGTCCTTACGGAGTCCCCAGCATCCACTAGGACGTTAGAGAAATAACACGTAGAATACTTAAGTGTCTGTAATAGCACGGCGCTGCAACAGGCGGCTTTACAGAGAAGACAGAAACCAGCAATCTCGTTGAGAGCAGCCCAGCTAAGAAAATGGCGCCAGATCTCTTCGGGGAGAGAGAGAGAGAGATGCAGCTCCAGGGCAGGAACACCTGCAGTAGATGGCACCCGGAGCTGGGGGAGGGGCTACAGGTCAGCGCCTTATCCCCTCTGCTGGACTTCACCACTGGGTACTATGGATTCTGTGATAAATGTTTTTTTGTAAAACCGACCTGTGCTCCTTGCCCTGGTGAAAATAGTGGGGTCCCTGTGCGAAACAGTGTCCACTGGTAAACCAGACTTGAAAAACCTGTGAGACGGAGAACTTTCGAACTCCAGTTTGTAGCCCTGGGAGATCAAGTCTTTTACCTAGGCGTCCTGGCAGGAGCCGTTCCAGATGGAGCTGAAGAATCTCAGACGAGCTCCCACACTGAGATCACCCTGGAGCAGAGGGACACCGTCATGCAGAGGTTTTTGAGGAGACAGGGCTAACGCTCTGCTCCTGAGAACCAGTGGTAGCGGGTTTACGTGACTTACCTCTGGAGCCTCGTGACGCATTTGGGGCACCTCTCGCCTTACCCTTAAAGCGTGCTGTTCGAAATGACTGCAGTGACGGTCCACTGTAAGAATATCTAGCCGGCGGAGCAGCAGAGGGAAGGTACGTGGACTTTCCAGCAGTAGCCTTCGAAAACCAGGTATCCAAATCACCCCCGAACAGCCAACAACCTTTTAGATTCCGCGTCCACCACCCACTGACGCAACCACAATGCTCTGCGTGCAGAAACCGCCATGGTAGAGGTACGGGCATTTATAATGCCAATACCTTTGATGGTATCACAGAGGAAGCAGGCAGACTCTTGGATGTGCTGAATCAACGTCACCATATCAGCCAGGGACTTGTCCCCAGCAAGGCCCTCTTGGAAGTCACCAGCCCAAGTATGCAACCTGCAATAACAGGTCTTTGGGAGGCCCCTGCTGCAACAAACAGATTTCAAGTTTGTCTCTATTTTCCTGTCTGTGGGCTCCTTACCACTTAACAGGCATGGTCAGATTTCATGCGACTTCGCCGTCCCCCCCTGTCCCCCCCCCCCCCCCCCCCCCCGTTTTTGATGAGGAGATCCATTCTGCAGATGTGCATTTTAAACTTTATTAAATAAAATACATTTTAAAAAACAATGTTATTAACAGTTTTGAAGGGAAAAATCGTCAGTTAAGTGGTTTTAAGGCCGTAGCCCCTGGAACCGACAGTATTGTCTTTTTTGACAGACGTGGCACTGACGCAACAACAGCAGGGGGAGTTTCCCAGTCACTGCGCCCCATTAAAGGCAAAAGGAAAGGTGGCCACCCATTTCTTTGACACTTGGAATTTCTTGTCAGGAGTAGCCCATAGCTCCCTGAAAAGATCATACAGTTCCTTTGAATCAGGAAATGTGACCTGCACCTTTTTCTGTGTAGAGAAAAGGATTGCTGCACACCTGTCTCATTCCAAGGAATATTGAGGACATCCCTTATAGCAATGATAAGCAAGTCTACAACCTGTGCTGCAAAGGAATCATCCAATTTAGCATTAGATTCTAGCCCCTCCCCCTCTTCCACTTCTGGCACCTCCTCCTCGGATTCCGAGAGGATATCAGGTAACACCCTTTTTTGGGGTAATGGATTTTGCAGAGGGGAAACACGTCTGCGGTCTGTCCTACTGTATCTTTTGCCAGAGCATCCATAGACTGTTGTAACTGCTGCCTTTCCTGTCTGGTAGTAGTAAATTCATTGGACATGTCAGCCATCATAGTTTTAATACAGCCGAGCCAAGCAGCCTTCTGTAAAACACCCCCTGAAAGCCCCACTACCTTGTGAAGGCCGACTACATTGTTCACACATGACAGAATCTGCAGCGGAGGGGGAAAACCTGATGTAACAAATAGTGCACACAACTTTTTTCACCTTGCTGACAGAGGACCTTTACATTCACACACAGAGACACGGGTACAAGTAAGCCTGCCCAGCCCAGTATGTGTGGAGAGACTAAAAGAGGAGGTACCAGCACACAGCCTGAAACTAACAATTATACAGTTAGAAGTGAAGCAATTTGGTGTACAGTGCGTGAGGAGCATAATATAAGGGTCCCACAGCGGGTTCTCCCCCTTAACCACACCCCTGTACCAGTATCTGGCTGTGGAGGATCACTTGGCAGTCCTGTCGCAATGCTGAGAGTGCAGGAAATGGCACCAGGAAGCCGCTGGTCCCGCTCTGAGGAAGCTCCGCCCCTGTAATGGCGCTGGAGCTATATATATATTTATACTAGCAAATGTATCCCCCCAATGAGTGTAAACTGAGGTATAACCAACTATTTTCACCACCGCTGGCCAGTCTACGCGGGGGTGGCTATGGGATCACCCCAAGGGGAGTTCTTATGCCCGCCCCGCGATCACGCCGCACATAGAACCGGGAGCCAAGTGGGGTCTCCGGTTGTCACTCACCACTCTCTCGACCTTCAGGCTCTGTACTGTCAGCGGGATCCAACTCAGCACCTCCGGGAGGCCGGTGCCGGTCAAAATGTCGGACTGAGATTAGAGTTTAGAGCGGGGGGGGGGGGGGGGGGGGGGAGCCGCAGGGAGACGGGGACAGCCTACAGCACAGCACTGCAGCAGGATGTCACACAGCCGCGCCGCCCACGGCAGCTTCCACCCGGCTCCACAAGTGAGGTCATGCTTGCTGGAGCCGGGTGGACACTGCCGTGAGGTCGGGCGGCTGTGTGACATCCTCCTGCAGCGCTGATCTCCTCCGTCTGCCGGCGGCTGTCCCCGCTGGTCTCCCCGCAGCTTCACCCCCCCCCCACCTCCCCCTCTAGGTCCCTAATCACAATTCGACTTGAAAAAGTCGAATTGAGACGAGATTTGAATAGGGGTTGTCGGATCCATTCTGACAATTGCATGTCGGAATGGATCCAACACTAACTGAATATACCCCTTAAAGTGCACTGGCTCCTTTGGACCCCATCTACACCCCATCATACTAAGTTGTCCCCGGTATTCCTTCTGGATGACAGAGAAATATATATGATTCTGAAATCTCCACTTGTTTGCTGCACAATCACGTCTGATCTATTTGTGAATCTCACTGTGGAGGTTTCCATTTTCAACAAATTTTTTTAACTTCTGTTGTACTACTCTGATAACAACTTTATATATGAGATATTTTCCATCTATAGAAGTTGGAGTGAATGTCCTCTAGCCTATGCAGGTGTTTTTAAGGACATCTATACGATCATTATTGATGAACTTCATCACAAGTTTTTGTGACTGAAAACCCTGATTTGTTTTTTAGAGAAAAAAAAGTCTCACTAAGGTAGCTGTATGATCATTGGTTTATACAAACTGCAACTCCATCTTTTGGTCCTGCCCTTTTTGTGAACTACTCCTGATGAAGATGTTAAGACGAAACGAGTAGGGTCTATCATCCATGAGGTATCAATCCAGAATGTGAAGATTCTCCCTTTTGAGCTAACACCTTGTTAAGGTAAGGGAGGATCTAAATTGCCATCTATACGTTCTGGATATCTGTCATTGATATACAAATTTTATTCTTCTACAACATTTTTAATGTGTATGTCAAAAATTGCGTCAATAAACCAATAATTGGTACTAATTGGCCTTTCTGGCCTTTTGTTTGGGTTATTTTCTGGTGAGGGGATATCTGTTTCAGGATACCATGTGAATAATCTTTTAAAGAATTCTCCCAATCTACAGTCTGCACTCACTGGGTCCATTTTTGGAAGATTTGAAGAATAAATATTCAATGAACATAGTGCACTTAGGAATTCTGTTTTATATATATATATATATATATATATATATATATATATATATATATCTATCTAGAAAGAAGGTGAAAACAGCGCCTACTAGTGCAGTATATTAGGATCCTTCAAATTAAAACCTACACCAGTTCAATAACACCCTTAGAAAAACGCAAGTACCATCATGAGTGGAGTTAACCACTTCATTACATCACACGCTCTCAAAATGGGAATTCCCGAACTGGATAGATTTCTCCCTTCAGCTCCAGAACCTCATGGTACTTCTAATGCTCAATGATCACCAGTTCCTGAGGAACAGAGACTGAACTGTATCTA
Source organism: Pseudophryne corroboree (assembly GCF_028390025.1). Taxonomy (NCBI): domain Eukaryota; kingdom Metazoa; phylum Chordata; class Amphibia; order Anura; family Myobatrachidae; genus Pseudophryne; species Pseudophryne corroboree. The sequence goes on from NC_086455.1 coordinate 48,195,015, forward strand.
CTACACATCAGATAAGCTATTTTTACATTATTTTGATGTACGGGTATTTGCTTTGTTTTTTAACAATTAAACTGGTGTTAAAACTTTATTACACTATTTCGGCTACCTTCTTTCTTTTCATTGGTGATCATTGAGCATTAGAAGTACCATGAGGTTCTGGAGCTGAAGGGAGAAATCTATCCAGTTCGGGAATTCCCATTTTGAGAGCGTGTGATTTAATGAAGTGGTTAACTCCACTCATGATGGTACTTGCGTTTTTCTAAGGGTGTTATTGAACTGGTGGAGGTTTTAATTTGAAGGATCCTAATATACTGCACTAGTAGGCGCTGTTTTCACCTTCTTTCTAGATATATATATATATATATATATATATATAGATATATATATATAGATATAGATATATATATAATAAAATAGAACAGAATTCCTAAGTGCGCTATGTTCATTGAATATTTATTCTTCAAATCTTCCAAAAATGGACCCAGTGAGTGCAGACTGTAGATTGGGAGAATTCTTTAAAAGATTATTCACATGGTATCCTGAAACAGATATCCCCTCACCAGAAAATCACCCAAACAAAAGGCCAGAAAGGCCAATTAGTACCAATTATTGGTTTATTGACGCAATTTTTGACATACACATTAAAAATGTTGTAGAAAAATAAAATTTGTATATCAATGACAGATATCCAGAACGTATAGATGGCAATTTAGATCCTCCCTTACCTTAACAAGGTGTTAGCTCAAAAGGGAGAATCTTCACATTCTGGATTGATACCTCAAAAACATCTTTTAAAGAATTCTCCCAATCTACAGTCTGCACTCACTGGGTCCATTTTTGGAAGATGTGAAGAATAAACATTCAATGAACATAGCGCACTTAGGAATTCTGTTTTATTTTATTATATATATATATATATATATATATATCTCTAGAAAGAAGGTGAAAACAGCGCCTACTAGTGCAGTATATTAGGATCCTTCAAATTAAAACCTCCACCAGTTCAATAACACCCTTAGAAAAACGCAAGTACCATCATGAGTGGAGTTAACCACTTCATTAAATCACACACTCTCAAAATGGGAATTCCCGAACTGGATAGATTTCTCCCTTCAGCTCCAGAACCTCATGGTACTTCTAATGCTCAATGATCACCAGTTCCTGAGGAACAGAGACTGAACTGTATCTACTACACATCAGATAAGCTATTTTTACATTATTTTGATGTACGGGTATTTGCTTTGTTTTTTAACAATTAAACTGGTGTTAAAATAAGAATTTACTTACCGATAATTCTATTTCTCGGAGTCCGTAGTGGATGCTGGGGTTCCTGAAAGGACCATGGGGAATAGCGGCTCCGCAGGAGACAGGGCACAAAAGTAAAGCTTTCCGATCAGGTGGTGTGCACTGGCTCCTCCCCCTATGACCCTCCTCCAAGCCAGTTAGGTACTGTGCCCGGACGAGCGTACACAATAAGGGAGGAATTTTGAATCCCGGGTAAGACTCATACCAGCCACACCAATCACACCGTACAACTTGTGATCTAAACCCAGTTAACAGTATGATAACAGCGGAGCCTCTGAAAAGATGGCTCACAACAATAATAACCCGATTTTTGTAACTATGTACAAGTATTGCAGATAATCCGCACTTGGGATGGGCGCCCAGCATCCACTACGGACTCCGAGAAATAGAATTATCGGTAAGTAAATTCTTATTTTCTCTATCGTCCTAGTGGATGCTGGGGTTCCTGAAAGGACCATGGGGATTATACCAAAGCTCCCAAACGGGCGGGAGAGTGCGGATGACTCTGCAGCACCGAATGAGAGAACTCCAGGTCCTCCTTAGCCAGGGTATCAAATTTGTAGAATTTAGCAAACGTGTTTGCCCCTGACCAAGTAGCTGCTCGGCAAAGTTGTAAAGCCGAGACCCCTCGGGCAGCCGCCCAAGATGAGCCCACCTTCCTTGTGGAATGGGCATTTACATATTTTGGCTGTGGCAGGCCTGCCACAGAATGTGCAAGCTGAATTGTATTCCACATCCAACTAGCAATAGTCTGCTTAGAAGCAAGAGCACCCAGTTTGTTGGGTGCATACAGGATAACAGCAAGTCAGTTTTCCTGACTCCAGCCGTCCTGGAACATATTTTCAGGGCCCTGACAACATCTAGCAACTTGGAGTCCTCCAAGTCCCTAGTAGGTGCAAGGCACCACAATAAGCTGGTTCAGGTGAAACACTGACACCACCTTAGGGAGAGAACTGGGGACGAGTCCGCAGTTCTGCCCTGTCCGAATGGACAAACAGATATGGGCTTTTTTGAGAAAAAACCACCAATTTGACACTCGCCTGGTCCAGGCCAGGGCCAAGAGCATGGTCACTTTTCATGTGAGATGCTTCAAATCCACAGATTTGACTGGTTTTTAACCAATGTGATTTGAGGAATCCCAGAACTACGTTGAGATCCCACAGTGCCACTGGAGGCACAAAAGGGGGTTGTATATGCAATACTCCCTTGACAAACTTCTGGACTTCAGGAACTGAAGCCAATTCTTTCTGGAAGAAAATCGACAGGGCCGAAATTTGAACCTTAATGGACCCCAATTTGAGGCCCATAGACACTCCTGTTTGCAGGAAATGCAGGAAACGACCGAGTTGAAATTTCTTTGTGGGGCCTTCCTGGCCTCACACCACGCAACATATTTTCGCCACATGTGGTGATAATGTTGTGCGGTCACCTCCTTTCTGGCTTTGACCAGGGTAGGAATGACCTCTTCCGGAATGCCTTTTTCCCTTAGGATCCGGCTTTCCACCGCCATGCCGACAAACGCAGCTGCGGTAAGTCTTGGAACAGACATGGTACTTGCTGAAGCAAGTCCCTTCTTAGCGGCAGAGGCCATAAGACCTCTGTAAGCATCTCTTGAAGTTCAGGGTACCAAGTCCTTCTTGGCCAATCCGGAGCCATGAGTACAGTTCTTACTCCTCTACGTCTTATAATTCTCAGCACCTTAGGTATGAGAAGCAGAGAAGGGAACACCTACACCGACTGGTACACCCACTGTGTTACCAGAACGTCCACAGCTATTGCCTGAGGGTCTCTTGACCTGGCGCAATACCTGTCCCGTTTTTTGTTCAGATGGGACGCCATCATGTCCACCTTTGGTATTTCCCAACGGTTTACAATCATGTGGAAAAAACTTCCCGATGAAGTTTCCACTCTCCCGGGTGGAGGTCGTGCCTGCTGAGGAAGTCTGCTTCCCAGTTTCCATTCCCGGGATGAAACACTGCTGACAGTGCTATCACATGATTTTCCGCCCAGCGAAAAGTCCTTGCAGTTTTTGCCATTGCCCTCCTGCTTCTTGTGTCGCCCTGTCTGTTTACGTGGGCGACTGCCGTGATGTTTTTCCCACTGGATCAATACCGGCTGACCTTGAAGCAGAGGTCTTGCTAAGCTTAGAGCATTATAAATTTACCCTTAGCTCCAGTATATTTATGTGGAGAAAAGTCTCCAGACTTGATCACACTCCCTGGAAATTTTTTCCTTGTGTGACTGCTCCCCAGCCTCTCGGGCTGGGCTCCGTGGTCACCAGCATCCAATCCTGAATGCCGAATCTGCGGCCCTCTAGAAGATGAGCACTCTATAACCACCACAGGAGAGACACCCTTGTCCTTGGATATAGGGTTATCCGCTGATGCATCTGAAGATGCGATCCGGACCATTTGTCCAGCAGATCCCACTGAAAAGTTCTTGCGTGAAATCTGCCGAATGGAATTGCTTCGTAGGAAGCCACCATTTTTTGTAGTAGGAGGGGTAATTTAATTATCACCTGCTGGGAATACAGCTTGTGAATTTTTTCCCATACTGCCTCCTTGTCGGAGGGAGACCTTGGTAAAGCAGACTTCAGGAGCCTGCGAAGGGGAAACGTCTCGACATTCCAATCTGTACCCCTGGGATACTACTTGTAGGATCCAGGGGTCCTGTACGGTCTCAGCGCCATGCTGAGAACTTGTCAGAAGCGGTGGAACGCTTCTGTTCCTGGGAATGGGCTGCCTGCTGCAGTCTTCTTCCCTTTCCTCTATCCCTGGGCAGATATGATCTTATAGGGACGAAAGGACTGAAGCTGAAAAGACGGTGTCTTTTTCTGCAGAGATGTGACTTAGGGTAAAAACGGTGGATTTTCCAGCAGTTGCCGTGGCCACCAGGTCCGATGGACCGACCCCAAATAACTCCTCTTCCTTTATACGGCAATACACCTTTGTGCCGTTTGGAATCTGCATCACCTGACCACTGTCGTGTCCATAACATCTTCTGGCAGTTATGGACATCGCATTTACTCTTGATGCCAGAGTGCAAATATCCCTCTGTGCATCTCGCATATATAGAAATGCATCCTTTAAATGCTCTATAGTCAATAAAATACTGTCCCTGTCAAGGGTATCAATATTTTTAGTCAGGGAATCCGACCAAGCCACCCCAGCTCTGCACATCCAGGCTGAGGCGATCGCTGGTCGCAGTATAACACCAGTATGTGTGTATATACTTTTTATGATATTTTCCAGCCTCCTGTCAGCTGGTCCTTGAGGACGGCCCTATCTATAGACGGTACCGCCACTTGTTTTGATAAGCGTGTGAGCGCCTTATCCACCCTAAGGGGTGTTTCCCAACGCGCCCTAACTTCTGGCGGGAAAGGGTATACCGCCCATAATTTTCTATCGGGGGGAACCCACGCATCATCACACACTTTATTTAATTTATCTGATTCAGGAAAAACTATGGTAGTTTTTTCACATCCCACATAATACCCTCTTTTGTGGTACTTGTAGTATCAGAAATATGTAACACCTCCTTCATTGCCTTTAACGTGTGGCCCTAATAAGGAATACGTTTGTTTATTCACCGTCGACACTGGATTCAGTGTCCCTGTCTGTGTCTGTGTCGACCGACTAAAGTAAACGGGCGTTTTAAAACCCCTGACGGTGTTTTTGAGACGTCTGGACCGGTACTAATTGTTTGTCGGCCGTCTCATGTCGTCAACCGACCTTGCAGCGTGTTGACATTATCACGTAATTCCCTAAATAAGCCATCCATTCCGGTGTCGACTCCCTAGAGAGTGACATCACCATTACAGGCAATTGCTCCGCCTCCTCACCAACATCGTCCTCATACATGTCGACACACACGTACCGACACACAGCACACACACAGGGAATGCTCTGATAGAGGACAGGACCCACTAGCCCTTTGGAGAGACAGAGGGAGAGTTTGCCAGCACACACCAAAAACGCTATAATTATATAGGGACAACCTTATATAAGTGTTTTCCCTTATAGCATCTTTTTTATATATTTCTAACGCCAACTTAGTGCCCCCCCTCTCTGTTTTAACCCTGTTTCTGTAGTGCAGTGCAGGGGAGAGCCTGGGAGCCTTCCCTCCAGCCTTTCTGTGAGGGAAAATGGCGCTGTGTGCTGAGGAGATAGGCCCCGCCCCTTTTTCGGCGGCCTCGTCTCCCGCTCTTAACGGATTCTGGCAGGGGTTAAATATCTCCATATAGCCTCCGGAGGCTATATGTGAGGTATTTTTAGCCAAAATAGGCATTCATTTGCCTCCCAGGGCGCCCCCCTCCCAGCGCCCTGCACCCTCAGTGACTGCCGTGTGAAGTGTGCTGAGAGGAAAATGGCGCACAGCTGCAGTGCTGTGCGCTACCTTTAGAAGACTGAGGAGTCTTCTGCCGCCGATTCTGGACCTCTTCTTACTTCAGCATCTGCAAGGGGGCCGGCGGCAAGGCTCCGGTGACCCATCCAGGCTGTACCTGTGATCGTCCCTCTGGAGCTGATGTCCAGTAGCCAAGAAGCCAATCCATCCTGCACGCAGGTGAGTTCACTTCTTCTCCCCTAAGTCCCTCGTTGCAGTGATCCTGTTGCCAGCAGGACTCACTGTAAAATAAAAAACCTAAGCTAAACTTTTCTAAGCAGCTCTTTAGGAGAGCCACCTAGATTGCACCCTTCTCGGCCGGGCACAAAAATCTAACTGGCTTGGAGGAGGGTCATAGGGGGAGGAGCCAGTGCACACCACCTGATCGGAAAGCTTTACTTTTGTGCCCTGTCTCCTGCGGAGCCGCTATTCCCCATGGTCCTTTCAGGAACCCCAGCATCCACTAGGACGATAGAGAAAACTTTATTACACTATTTCGGCTACCTTCTTTCTTTTCATTGGTGATCATTGAGCATTAGAAGTACCATGAGGTTCTGGAGCTGAAGGGAGAAATCTATCCAGTTCGGGAATTCCCATTTTGAGAGCGTGTGATTTAATGAAGTGGTTAACTCCACTCATGATGGTACTTGCGTTTTTCTAAGGGTGTTATTGAACTGGTGGAGGTTTTAATTTGAAGGATCCTAATATACTGCACTAGTAGGCGCTGTTTTCACCTTTCTAGATCCATCAAAACAGACCGACTGAACACCGGTCACCTGGATTACGGCTTCCGCCCTGTCAGAGGGAGTACGGATTGGAGACAGAGAAATTGGACATTACCACTGTCTCTGGACTAAGACTCTCTTTATTTTCACTCATTTGGTGTAGCGCTAAGTACCACCTTTTCACCGATATATATGATATATATTATATATATATATATATATATATATATATATATATATATTATTTTTCATCCTCATGTATATTAAGTAAATGTTCCTTCACAGTATGGGTTCTTACATACGATGTCACCTGTAAGTATACCCTAACACCAGAAATACACCCGAAAAGAATGGCCAAAGGCCTAATTAGATATGATACCAGATATTTTTATATAAAAAAAATACGTAGTAAAATTTCATATGTTCACATAATCATTAAAAATACATCAAAATACAGCCAAGGAATTTTGTCAGTTTCAACAGTTGTAGAAATCAAACCACCCTCACCTTCGCAGGTGTGAGCTCAATAGGGTGTGATGGTGAACTGAGCAAGAAACAGTAACTGATTTAACCAACGCGTTTCGTCAGAATGACTTCCTCAGGAGATAATATATGGTATCACAAAAAACAGGAATAAAATACTTCATGGATACAAACATCCATATTCCATATATAGTAAAGATCTCTATTAAAGATTGATTAGATTGTCCACCCAAAAAATAGTCGTATCATCGTGGAACCAAGCATAACACAACTTTCTTTAAGAATATTCAGCTCTTTACACTGGGCCTGATCGTAATTGCTGCAAATACAAATATCCTTTCTGGACAAGGTCCTTATACTGAGCCTGCAGCAATCGGAGAACATATACACCAACCAGGTTCTTCGACTCTGAACCTGGTTGCTGTATATGTTCTCTCCCCCGATGGGTCTCAATGAGGGTCAATCCCTACACTGCTTTAAATGAGAGAGGTATATTCTAATGGTGACATCTCCTTCTCTATACATATGTTATGTTTTTTTTGTGTATTCATGTGAATATATAGTGTTCCAATCTTGTATATATATTTGTTTGTGTTGGTTTGTCTTTCGGACGGTTGGATCCCCCTATGCTGTCTGCTGACAGACTATTTATTACAGCATAAGGCTTATTTGACTATTTGATTTGACCGTGACAGTGGCATTATACATGACAGCTTTGGTCGTGTGAGCTGTCTGCTGTCATGGTAACGCAATGCCACTTCCTGTCTACTGTGCCGTGGTCTGCACCAGCCGGCCGCCGTGACCGTAAGTTGTTCTTGGTCACATGTAGATTGGTGGTTGGCTTGGCTGTCTACGCATGGATGGCGAGGTTGTCTATGCGCTCACGTGACCGGATGTTGTTCCCAGCGCTTACAGACGCTATTGATGGATGCCGCTGGCTCCATAGCAACGAGGGATACTTTCGGTTGTGGCGCCCGTGGCGGTGGGTGAGATTTGAAAGTTACACAGGTGAGTCTTGTCTGCGATCAGCATATGAAGTATTTAACTGCTCTGATTGGGATGTGTCAGTAGCTCATGATTAAGGTGTCAGGAGCACACCGAGAACGGCTGTTGAGCCGGATGCACCTGCAGGATGACCAACTTGTCTCTAACGTTCTGACCACATGGATGAGTACCTACATACCATTATGCCTCCAATGCTTTTTGTCATCAATTGGTCTCCTGCTCATTATGGACTTTTTTGCACTTTATGTATGAAAACGTTTGTTTGTTTGTTTGTTTATTACAATATGGCAAAATATTGAATTGTTCAAACGGAAGTTGCTGGCTGTGATTTTTTCATATTTTAATACCTTTATATAGCCGTGCAATATCCAAATCTTACATCTTGAAAGTACATGCGGCTGGTCTCATGCATATATATATATATATATATATATATATATATATATATATATATTCATTTTCTCCAAAAACCACACACGGCGGGAAAAAATTAAAATACACGAAAAAAATGTAGTAAAAAGAAAACCTAACAGAGAGAACTTATCTTATGCAGGGTCCTGGTATCTGATGTGGGAACTGGTGGACTGTGCAAGTAGGAAGGCGAGTTATTCAAAAAGTAGACAGATGGAGCTCCTCTCGTGGCCCAGAGTGTAAGGTTGCCTGCAAGAGGTTCCCCTGCATCTAGCACTCCACAGTGAGGGGTGTCACAGCAGCTGATGCGGGTGGAGCGGTGTCCAAGCCCTGAGGTAAAGGCACCACACCAGTTACGGAAAGATCCGGTCCGTAGCAGAGACCCCCCAACCAGATGACTACAGCGGGGATTGGAGGTCCAGGACTAAGGCCTGTAGTGGTGACGGTGGAGGATTTCCACCCCCCATTCCCCCGGAGGCTGACCTGCAGTAGAGACAGATTCCCATAGCAGGGACTGTGGTCCTGCAGCCCCAAGATCTGTCTCATCAAGCCCATAAATAAACAAAAAGAAAATAAGTTAGGTGAGAGAGCCGGGCCTACTGCACCCAGCTCCTTTGGGCACTAAGAAAAACCGATTGCTAGTAAAGTATGCAGGGGGAGGAGCCAGGATGCTGAGCAGTTTTTTTCTTAAAGTGACAAGGCTCCTGACACCATTTAGCATATCAAGTGTTTCTCCAGTGTCCTCCGTGAATGAAGATGAAATTAGTGCGTGCTATACTATGTCTATACTTACTGAGTGAGCAAAGTCACCGCACATGGAAGAGGGGGAAGTAGTCTGTGCAAAACATCTTCTGTCATGAGCTCCCTGCAGTGCAATATAAAGCTCTGTATAGCTGCAGAGGAAAGCACAGGGTCAGAAATTAGAAGAAATCTATATTACCATAACTTCAGAATTAGGATCGATGTGAAATACTTTTATCATTAGCCAGAAAGGCATTAAAATGACAGTGTTAAATGAATGGTCTTCACAAATAATCCTTACACATGATCTAGCCAACATACATACATACATACATACATACATACAAGTTCAGGATCTCACCATTACCTGCAGCTAGGTGTTGGGCCATCTAACTATGTGACCGCAGGCACTGCAACTCTCATCACAGGACTCTATGATATGAAGTACAATTCTGCTTTACAGAGTCCCCTCTTATAGTTTAAGCTGCACCTGCATTCTCTTAGACCTTGTGGTTCAGCTGCTTGAGAAACTGGGAGGATGGAGAGGTAATGCTATTCTGTTCCATCATATATCCAGGATTAGTATGCTATTATCCTGATTTGTACAAAATGTTTGGGCATCATTTGTATAAGGTTTCCACATATAGAGGAGGTCAGTGACCTAGAAAAACAAACAAGTGGTGCTCTGTATAATGTCCTGTGAAGGTAACACTCACCACTCAAAGCACCTGCTCGTGCTTCCAAAGTCACCTGCCAGGTGAAGGCGTCCCCCCTGCTGCGCTCAGTATGCAATTCCTTGAGGCTTTGTGGGAATACACTCCGCCAAAGAAGAAGTAATCGGCCTAAATGGGACTGGACCATTGCAGGACCTTGGAGAGTAGGTAGGAAAGGAGCACGATTGAGAAGAACAGAATGAAGGTGATGCTATTAAGTCTCAGAAGTATATAGACTTTTATAAGAAACAGCATTTGCTTAAAAGAAAGTATATCACAAGTATTAACTTCATCAGGACCCTTTAAAACTAGGTGCAAATTCCATAATTACTCACCCTGTCATCGATCTCTTTTGGACCAATGCTTAGGGTGTAAATACAGATGTAATAAACAATGATAGTAGTTGCACAGCAATGGTATAGAAAATACTCCCTTCATGGCCAATAAAGAAACCACCACAAACACCTATTTTTAAATCTCTGACCTCGGCATATCTGAGGAAGTGACCAGGGAATCGCAAAACGCGTAATAAGTAGCTATTTTTTCTCTATATGGCTACTGCAAACCAGAATTTACGTTCAACTATATTTAGAAGCCTCTGCCTCCTGATCTATATGAGAGTGATGCCGCTTTTAAGTATTTCAAGTTTCACAGTCATTTAGAATTGTGACTTTCCATCTAAAATTAAAAATAAAGCTAATAATTGCAGACAGATGTTTTTATGAGCGAGATAGAGTTAACAGTACTAAACCTTAGATACAAAGATCTGCCAGGGGCCAAATCCTGCAATACCTGTTAATACCCTAAATCAGGTGAGCAGACTAAGGGCCTGATTCTGTCAGACGTATATATACACGCGCCGCAAGTTGCTGCACCTCGCATATGCACCTTTACAGAGGATACAGGAGTCGTTAATTCGCTCCGCATGAGGGCGGATCCCTTTGTCTGCAACATGGGCATTCCTGGGGGGCTGCTGTGCGTAAATACGGAACAGATCTACCTACTGGGAGTGTCATGGGTGTGCAGCCTGACTTCAGTGCTCGTCTGATGTGAGTGGAGAGACAGGAGACGCCTGATTTAGATGGATCTTTTGCACCCAGCATGTGCTGTGTACAAGAGCCAATACTAAAAATAGCGAGCGGTACAACAGATATCCATAAAGCTGGAAGGATTCTTCCATCAGTATAAATCTGACTCCCCCGGACTTCCGCACTTGTCTAGAGTAACATTCAGGCCATTAAAGTGCATGTTCAATGTGTTACTGTTTTTTATTGTATTACGCTATTTTTATCTTTTCTTTATTTACGGTGTTGCACCAGTGAACACTTTAGTTTGTCCTTTCAGCATATTGTTGCCTGACCAAGTATCTCAATGACATCTGCAAGATATTTTTAAATGGGATGGCCAATTTTGGACAAACTCTTGTTATCTAACCTGCCCAATATGTTTAGATTCTGCCCCCCTCCTTCTCTTGTTATCCGACAGAAGAGCTCGGAAGAGAGAGATTCATGGAAGAACTCTGTTGTGAGTTAAGGGTGGACAGTCAGTCTGTGTAAGAGAACCGTGTAAGAGAACAGCACCGAGAGCCTGCTCCTAACTCCTGGTAATGGGAAAGACTGTCTTCTTGCTTGGTATAAGTAGGGGGAAGGTATAATTAAGAAGGGCTGTCCAAAAGCACAGTATACAAACACAAACTAAGAGGCAGATGTATTAACCTGGAGAAGGCGTAAGGAAGTGATAAACCAGTGATATGTGCAAGGTGATTAAGGCACCAGGCAATCAGATCCTAACTGTTAATTTACATATTGGAGCTGATTAGCTGGTGCCTTTATCACCTTGCACATATCATTGGTTTATGCCTTCTCCAGGTTAATACATCTGCCCCTAAAACCTGAAGTGGGAATCAAAGATTAAAAGCAGATGGTTCTTACCTAGAGCCATGAGAGCTGCAGTAAGGAGCCAGCCAGCCTGTACCCTCTGCAAGGAATAGCGACTGTTCTGGGCAGCAGAGCACAGCAGGTCTTCTGCCAGGGTCATAATTACCTGAAACAAAAAAAAAACATAATAGACAACAGCTGATCATAATCTTTTACGCAGTGTAGGGTATAGGAGGTGCAAGTGATCAGAAATGTACAGGGAGAACATCATTTATTGTTTTGCTCTGCGATTGTCACATCCATAATGAATTTACTAAAATTTTTAAAAGAAGTTTAACTTATTACCTATTTTTTTTATATGCTCCCTTCCAAATGACAATGTTCCCTTGCCTGTGGCACTGTAAGCATTATTCTACTGAGCAGTGCCCCAGTACTGACTGCTAGAACCCTCAGACAGCCAGCTTCTTCTGTCAGCATCTGGTTTGCATTTGCAGAGTCCTGAGATGCCCAAGCATAACCATAGCTGGCTTGCAGAGGTCACAGGTAAAGACAAGTACTGGGACCTGCTACATAAAAATGATAGGAACCGCCAGCAAGAAACAAATAGTAAGAGAGGGTAAAAAATAATAATTAGTAAAAAATGTAAGAAAATAAATAAATAAAAGTGTAAAGCCCCTCAAAGTTGTAAAAGGACTAAGGGCCTAATTGAGCCCTGATCGTAGACGTGCTAAATTTAGCACATCTACGGTCACACAGACATGTGGGTGTACGCCCAACACAGGGCTAGTCCGTCCCACATGTCAGGCCGGTTTCCCCCACACAAGTACAAACGCATTGCACAGCAGCGATGCTTTTGTACTTGAAGAGTAACTCTCGGCCAGCGCAGCTTCTGCGTGCTGGCAGGGAGTTACTCGTCGCTGTGAGGGTCGAAGCGGCTGCTTCTGCGGCCCGCCCCCGCATGGTCCAGGCACACATGCGTTGCCCGGACCGCGCCCCTAAAACAGCGGCCGCCCCTCCCGCCCAGCGAATGCATCTGCCTGTCAATCAGGCAGAGGTGATCGCAGGGCTGAGACGGCCGTCGGCTTCTGGCATGCGCAGTTCAGACCTGATCGGCTGCCGTGCAAAAGCACTGAGGATTATTAGGCGCTAAATGCAGGGCTCTTGTAGCGTCATTTACTGTGCATGGATATGTGCAACTGCAAATATTATGTATGTGCTATGTAGGCTACAAAAGAGCAAACAATGCATACAACCAAAGTGCACACAGTAGCTGCAATTATGCCATTTGCAACAGTTGCGATGGTCTTAGCAAATCACTGTAGGCGGCCATCACTGCAATCCTTACCTTGCCTTTCCCTTGCGGTACACCAAGTGGGCATAGTCTGATGGACCCAAGCAGTCCAGCTGCTGCCAGACTATACCCGCTCACTGCCTCAGAAGAGGATTTCAGGGCTATCAGGCGCTCAACACAACGATCTAAGAGAGGAGCGGCTAGAGAAGGCAGAGACACAACCACACAGCGAAGGCACCAAGCGGAGGCTAAGCGGGCACTTAGGCAAGGATGGAGAGCTACTGAAATCACAGTGTCCAGGACCCCTACAAGACAGAGGGAAGGCAGCAATGAAGAAATGTTAGTCTAGTAACAGCCAAGTTACACAGACATGACAATAAGCCCCATATCTGCAGACACATATAGATTACCAGCACTGGAGTCACGCAGCAAAGGAGCAACTGTGGTACCCAGTCCTAATATAAGATCCCCAAGCTCTTGCAGGGCACAGACCAGGACATGCTGGCTGGCAGCGATATCAGTAGTACAGAAGCGAGTCTCCAAGTTACTTTCACTTAGCACAGCATCTATTGGGAAATAAAACAGGATGAGGAAGGGGTTGCCTCACAGACAAAGAGGAATTATACAAGGGATCAGCAAGGCAAGCAAAAATTTACAAAAGATCCGGTTTCACAAATCAAAATTTTTGGTGTCAATTTCATATCATATGGTACATACACCCAGATGAGCATAACCTGGCCTTTACATCAAACATACATCAGACATGAACAAAGAGAAGCTTTTTACGAAAATGCGAGTTACAATTACAATAAAAGGCGACAACTATGCACATTAGCAGATGTGACTTTACAATCATCATTCAAAACTAGATGATACATCCTACGGCACAAAATGACCAATATACAGTTAGTAAATTGCAACACCTAGTCTTGAGTTACATTTGCCAAAAGGCAGCTCCAGTATGATGGATGCACGCAACGTTCCAGGTCAGATCTGATTTGAAACCAACTTTCAGACTCCGTTAATACTACATCTCTATACCTCTCAAAACGCTTCAACAATTTCAAACAAAATACAATGGTGGTCATTCCGAGTTGATCCCTCGCTAGCAGTTTTTAGCAGCCATGCAAACGCTGTGCCGCCGCCCACTGGGAGTGTATTTTAGCTTAGCAGAAGTGCGAATGAAAGGATCGCAGAGCGTCTGCAAAGTTTTTTTGTGCAGTTTTAGAGTAGCTCAATACCTACTCAGCGCTTGCGATCACTTCAGACTGTTCAGTTCCTGTTCTGACATCACGAACACGCCCTGCGTTCGCCCAGCCACGTCTGCGTTTTTCCTGGCACACCTGCGTTTTTCAGAACACTCCCTGAAAACGGTCAGTTGACACCCAGAACCGCCCACTTCATGTCAATCACTCTGTGGCCAGCAGTGCGAATGAAATGCTTCGCTAGACCGTGTGAAACTACATAGTTCGTTGTAATAGTACGACGCATGTGCACATTGCGCTGCATACGCATGCGCAGAAGTGATGTTTTTTTGTCTCATCGCTGCACAGCGAACGAATGCAGCTAGTGATCAACTCGGAATGACTACCAATGTCAACACCATTCATGCACTTAGCAACGGTGACGGATCTACTCCAGCCTCAGAGAGAAGTTTTCTGTATTTAAGTGTGAAAAAAAGAATGCCTACAGCAATCACTTACGTGTGATGTTGGCCACTATTTGGCCGATACAGAGATGCCAGTTTTATTTTATGGGGGATCCAGGAACAAACATATTTACACACACCTGTTGAGTTATGCCCGGGGATCACTTTCAAACTGTATTTTATTATAAGCATTTACTTTGCTTGCAAAACAGACATTACCAATTCTGCATCAATAAAACCATCAGAAACAACTCTGTCACATGTATGGGGGTGGGTGGTGGGATGCTAAATTGGTGTGTATGCACAGAGAGTTGCAGGACCGATTGAGGACTCTGGAACGTTTCATGCAGTGACTGGGAGGTGGCTATGCAGAGGTACTTTTTCTTGTAGGTGTGTTATGGGAGTGTCGCACACATATTGCGGGTGTGGTTTTGGACTCCGGTGCTTAACTGCGTTCATTGTAAACCAGACTCTGACGGAGAGGCTGCATCAAGCATGGGTCTGGTTCAAGCCTCAACGGTGCTTTTCATGATTGCGACTGTGGCAGCTAAAAGTTTGTGTCCCAGGCCTTCTGCATTCAAATGCACACATGTACACCAGAGATGGGCTGGTACTAGCATTAGCATAAAGTCGCAGACATTGCTTTGGAAAAAGACGCCAACGTGGTCACAACAGAGTCAGATTCACAATCATCCCCCCTATATGAGCAGTAGACCACTGTCCTCTCCAGCACTGTCCAACGGTATCTGGCCATTTAGAACTTTTATTCACAGTTCATATACAATAGGATCTTACAATTATTACTGCGTGTGAGACAAAGAGGATCTTGCTCATAAACATCTTCCAGAAAATTGGATTTTTAAGCATAATCCCTTTCTTGTAATCTATTTGGGGGACACACTGGTCTTGACTATGGGTTAAAGGGACAGTACAGGCGTATGACTCTAAAAAGGATGAAATGTTATCTCCGCATTCTCCAGCCCATATAACCTCCTATCAAAACCAAAGCTCAGTTTTGTGTAACCAAGCCGCATGGAGGAAGAACAAGCTCAACTATGCAATCCAAAAAATAATCCTAACATAGAACATTACCCATCAGGGGGGAATCGGAGTGTCCCCAAACTGCATTACGAGAAAGTGATTTTACGTTTATTATATATGACCTGGAGGAAACTCTAGACTTGACTAGATCTTTGGGGGGAAGGGTCATCAAGCAAAGCTGCATGTAAAACTTTAAACCCAAAACTAATGTCATCGGAACCAAACGTATGGAACCAGTAAAACATTGTAAAGGTTTGCCCTTAGGACCAGGTTGCTACTCTGCATAACTGTTCAAATGAGCTCTGTGGTGACCTGCACAAGTACAATGAGCCTGATGGAAAGACGGGACAGGCCAATCTTAAAACAGATAAACCTGTCGGATAGCAGAAGTAATCCATATAGCAACAGAACACTTAAATGCAGGGCAACTCCTCTTTGGAGCATCCACTAACCCCAAAACAGAATCCATATGCCTAATTGAGGCAGTCTGGTCAATACAAATCCATAAAGCATAAAAAACATCCAAAAGACATAAGGTCGCAGAAGTAGAAGATGATGGTGCCCCCAGAAAAGCCTGGAGAATATCCTGGTTCAAATGAAACTCTGAAACCACCTTCTGTAAAAAATGAGGTTCTGTCCAAACAAATATCCTGTAAGAATGAAAAATAACTAGCAGGGGCTTACAAGATAAAGCAGCCAAGTCTGAGATGCATCTAGCTGAAGAAATGGGCAGAAGAAAAACTTACTTTCCATGTGAGATACCATAATTCCACAGACTCCAGAGGCTGGAATGGAAGTCCCTAAAGAGAATCCACCACCAAATTCGGATCCCGTGAAGGTATAGGTGATATATACAGTGCATATGGAAAGTATTCACAGCACTTCACGTTTTCCACATTTTGTTATGTTACAGCCTTATTCCAAGCTGAAATAAATTCATTTTTTCCCCTCAAAATTCTACACACAATACCCCATAATGACAACGTGAAAAAAAGTGTTTGAGATTTTTGCAAATTTATTAAAAATAAAAAAAAACTATGAAATCACATATAAAGTATTGACAGACTTTGCCATGAAGCTCAAAATTGAGCTCAGGTGCATCCTGTTTGCACTGATCATCCTTGAGATGTTCATACAGCTTAATTGGAGTCCACCTGTGGTAAATTCTGTTGACAGACATCTGTCTATATAAGGTCCCACACTTGACAGTGCATGTCTGACCACAAACCAAATATGAAGTCAAAGGAATGGTCTGTAGACCTCTGAGACAGGATTGTCTTGAGGCACAAATCTGGGGAAGGGTACAGAAAAATATCTGCTACTTTGAAGGTCCCAATGAGCACGGTGGCCTCCATCATCTGTAAATGGAAGAAGTTTGGAACCACCAGGACTCTTCCTAGAGCTGGCCAGCCATCTAAACGGAGCGATCCGGGGAGAAGGGCCCTAGTCAGGGAGGTAACCAAGAACCCAATGGTCACTCTGTCAGAGCTACAGCATTCCTCTGGGGAGAGAGGAGAACCTTCCAGAAGGACAATCATCTCTGCAGCAATCCACCAATCGGGCCAATATGGTAGAGTGGCCAGACAGAAGCCATTTCTTAGTAAAGAGCACATGGCAGCCTGCCTGGAGTTTGCCAAAAATGCATCTGAAGGACTCTCAGACCATGAGAAACAAAATACTCTGATCTTATGAGACAAAGACTGAACTCTTTGCCGTGAATGCCAGGCGTAATGTTTGGAGGTAACCAAGCACCGCTCATCAGCAAGCCAATACAAACCCTCCAGTGAAGCATGGTGGTGGCAGCATCATGCTGTGGTGATGTTTTTCAGCGGCAGGAACTGGGAGACAAGTCAGGATAGAGGGAAAGATGAATGCAGCAATGTACAGAGACTGGATGAAAACCTGCTCCAAAACGCTCTTGACATCAGACTGGAGCAACGGTTCATCTTTCAGCAGGACAACGACCCTAAGCACACAGCCGAGATACCAAAGGAGTGGCTTCAGGACAACTCTGTGAATGCCCTTGAGTGGACCAGCCAGACCCCAGACTTGAATCTGATTGAACAACTCTGGGGAGATCTGAAAATGGCTGTGCACCCACGCTTTCCATCCAACCTGATGAGCTTGAGAGGTGCTGCAAAGAGGAATGGGCAAAACTGCCCAAAGATAGGTGTACCAAGCTTGTGGCATCAAATTCAAAAAGACTTGAGGCTGTAATCACTGCCAAATATGCAACAACAAAGAACTGAGCAAAGGCTTTGAATACTTATGTACATGTGGTTTCTTAGTTTTTTATTTTTAATATATTTGCAAAAACCTATTATAGGGTATTGTGTGTAGAATTTTGAGGGAAAAAATGAATTTATTCCAGTTTGGAATAAGGTTGTAACATAACAAAATGTGGAAAAAGTGAAACGCTGTGAACACTTTCCTGATGCACTGTATGTGTACTTTTTATTAGGATAAGTGCTTTTGCAGACATATAGGCACCAGTTAGAAATATAGCTCCACATCTTTCTTTCACCTTTAACCTAGTGCAAAGGACATAGTGAGTGGGGGGTATACACAGCTTTTCCCCTGGCTGATTATAATAAATATATGTTCCTATTATCAGTATCTCAGATGGAAACTGTCTAGTAAGCCGTTTAAGGTATTATGTCCGTAAGTTGGTGAAAGGGAAACTGTCAGATCTACGATAATTTATCTTATGTGAACGACTACTGAACTCAGCTTCACAGACAATGAATGCAATATCTTTTAACACCATGTTAGCGTATACCTTATGGAGGGCTATAAAGCCTAGAAACTTACACAAAGCAGAGGAGTTCCAATCAAAGCTAGTTCTGTCTGCAGAAGACCTAGCCTTCTTCAAATACCCTCCAGCTTTTAAGTTGCGACAAAGTTATTAGATGGAACCCTGGAGATTCGACTGGACTAGATTATTTAAACTACTTAAAATCGATGACCATCATTTGGCACAGATCTTAAAACATCTGATATAAGAGTTGAGTATTCTAATTTGTTCTTGCTATTATTTGCATGTTTTCATTGTAACTTAGATAAATAAATGCTTATCCTTTTTGAAATGTCTTGTGTCAAGTCTCCATATTTAACATACTGTATCCCAGAACCTGGTCGCTTGAGTTTTCAAACGACAACACCCAGTATTTGCATACACCTAGGGACCAGATACCTGAGTAATCCAAACAATATTTGTCACCAATGACTGGATGTTCTCAATCTACTGTATAAGTGTTAGGGTCTCCTGCCCTGTGCTGCCACGTCGTCATGGCAACCGGGAGACAAGTGCTAGTGGAGTAACCTGAGCGCAGCTGATACTCCGGTTCGGGTCTTTTGCTGTGCAGTGGTTACGGGCAGGGGATCCGGTGCTGGTTTTTGTGCTCACAGTCTGTGAGGTCTGAGTGGGGCGTGGACAGCACCTGCTTTATAAGGCCTCTTCTCAGATTAAGCAGATGCTGCTGAATCTTTGTTGGTTAGTCAGTTCCTGAAAGTTAGCCAGTACTGTGTAGCTTTGTATTTGTTGTTGCTTGCTGTAAATAGGCTTGGGGATTTGGTACTACACTCTGCCAATCCAGACCTAGCAGTAAGACTGGAGTCAGTCGTTTAGTCTGCTGAGGTTCTTTTGCTATTCTGTGAACCCAGCAGGTTTGTGGCTGTACTTTCAGACCTGCATGCTTAATCCTCTATCACTGTGCAGGGCGTCCATGTGTCAGTTTAGTGGCAGTAAGCTGAACCTGTGCCCTGCAAGTGAGAATTAGGATTGTGGAGACTCTCCTTGTGTCTACTATTCCATCTCTGACCAAGGAGTTTACTGCCACACCCGTTGGTAACCCTTAAGGGTTTTGCTGTTGCCCTTAGCAACAGCATTTCGGGTTCTCTACGTATTAAAACACAACATCTTGCTTTTTCCATCTGAGCATTTCTAATACTAGGGAGACACCCAGTTTCTTAGCCTCTGGGCTTCTCTGTTCACTTTGTGTTGGTTTTGTTACCCTATCACCTTCTGTGTACGTAATGTCATATTTCCCAGTCTGTCTGTGAGTTCATTTGTTTTGCATCCCTCTCTGTTCAGACACCAGTACATTCCTGCAGGCACTGGTGTGCATAACAGTTCAAATACCAGTACATTCCTGCAGGCACTGGTGTGCATAACAATAAGGTAGAAGACTCTCTGACAATTAATGTCAAAGACAAGATCCCAGAACACCATACTCTGTGATGAAAATAGGATTGACATAGGATAATTCAAAATCCAACCGTGGGCCTCCAAGGTGTCTGCTACTACCTGCAGGTGTTGACACAGCAAGACCTCCAAAAGGGGCCTTTATCATCAGGTTGTCTAAATAAGGTATTGGAAAGTAGCATTTAATAATCCCCAAACTGTTAATCTGTTACTGCAGCCTTTAACAACAATGTGCCCATCTTCATCAAATCTGAATTGAACACTTTCAGGACCAGATGACGATGCTGCTCTGTTGAAAAAAAAAACAGCCTCTGCACTCATTCATGTATGCCGGAAACGTATGAAATAGTGTCACAGTCCAGTGGTACTCTCCAGGTAGCCTGTGACTGCATCTGACGCAAAAGCTCCTCTTTACATGATCCACTATATCCAGGGAGTCCGAATTGGCCTTCTGAAAGTGGCAGGGGGACTCCCCCTTTAGGAGCTATTGAGAACCCCTGGCTAACTAACCCTGCTCTGCCTGGTCTGAGGAACAGAAAAATAGTTTTATTTTGATTTTACATAGCATAAGATAGTTACCCTTGTGCCTTATTCTTAAGGCACTAATAAAAAATCCTCTGTTAGGTGGCAGTAGGAGGAGTTCTATGGGCTGAATGGGGCGGAGCTAGCCTTGTAAAATATTTAGTGCCATACTCCTTTGCTGGGCTTATAACCCAAAGTCAAGACTAGAGTGTACCCAAGATCAGATGCAAGCGTAATATGATCATCCAAGTCTGAATATTAAGTTGAAAACAAATGCACTATGATTAGAAAATATGAAATGGTTGTGCGAATGCATATTTAGTTCAGGAATTTGTCCAACACTGATCAATGTCAACTCACAGATCTGGGCTTCCAGGGTTTCTGTGGCACATGAATACAGGAGCGACATAATGGCCATTCATCCACAGTATCTATACTATGTTGGAAAAGCTCCATTATCCAACCCCATTGGATCACACACTGGCTTTAGACAGAATAAAGCACCTCTATCTATTTAACTAGCATTTTACAAATTGGAACACAGCCTAGATTTGCTTCAAATAGAGCCATTCAACTGAATCCAATGCCCTGGCAACAAACAGACAAAAGTACTTCATTGTGACAGCATGGGCTTACTTTAACACCCTGTCAGGAAAGTTTTACAGATTTGTCTTATACAGTCAGTAGCTTGCAGTTAAAGAGGATTTCTACTGGTGCTAACACTCACCAGGAACTCACCATCTGTAAGTGGCAACTGTGCACTTGCTTCAGGGTGGTGCGGATGCTGCATATCTTTGCTGATTATTATGGAAGAATGCTCCTGACTGCTTACTCTGGATTAGGTCTGCTGGCTAGTGGGAGAGCGTTGACTAAGGGAGCTTAGGTCAACAGTGGACAGGTGGGATATTGCAGGTACATGGGTCTTGCACAGATAGAGTACTGTCTTGAGTGTGTATTGTTAAATCATCATCATTTATTTCTAAAGGTGGGTACACACTAACAGATATATCTGCAGAACAATTGATCTGCAGATATATCTATGGCCGGATCGAGCAGTGTGTTCAGCATACACACTGCTCGATCCGTCGGGGACTGACGTCATGAACTGGGCGGGCGTGTACACATGCCCGCCCAGTTCAGCTGTCAATCACCTCCGGCCGCTGCAGCATGTGTACGGCCAACCGCCCCGCACACACACAGCGATGCGCCAATATATCGGTAGATATATTGGCCATCGGCTGTGCTGCGCGGCCGACGCGATACGTCTGTGAACAGACGTATCGGCCGTACACACTGGCCAACGGTCCCGTGATATATCGGCCGTTCAGGAGAACGGCCGATATATCGACCAGTGTGTACGGGCCTTTAGCTGCAACAAACTTCTAGCACTATTTACAAATCTTACAACACACAATCTACATACGTATATAAATGCCAAATACCACTGGCTGACTCACTCATCACGAAATCTCCGGAACCATGGGGACTAGGAACTTGAAATTTGGACAGTAGCTTTGTTATGTGATGCAGGCACCCACTAAAAGGGATTTTTTTTTAAAGTCCACCCCCAAGAGGGGTGAAAGGGAGTGAAATATGATGTTTTTAAAAAATAAATTCTTCATTATCTCTTAATCCAGACAAGATTTAGATTTGGTTCTTGCATACAAACGTTACCAATTTAAGTGCCTAAGTAGGTGTATATATTTTTAGCAGCATGTTAATCTAGGTTTAAAAACAATCATTTTTAACAATTCTTTTACCGACAATCTGACGATTTTTGTTTCATTTTAAATTGGAGGTTGTTAAGGACTTCTTTAGCATCCACCAGAAACCATCCAAGAATTCCTCTGATCCATTCAGACTACCATTTCCAGTTCAAATGGCTGCAGTTCCCGGTAAAGGTCTGCTATGCCATGACCATTAATAAAGCTCAGGGGCAGAGTCTGAAAGTGGCTGGTGTGGATCTGAGGATTAACTGCTTCTCCCATTGCCACTTGTATGTTGCCTGTTCCAGAGTCAGCTCCTCTGACACCATGGCCATTCTCCAGCCTGAAAATTTAGTTTACCAGTAAGTCCTTCAAAAATACAGTTACACGCATGGAAATACTTGAAATTCCATAGCGAAACTCGTGTATTCAGCTAGTCATGTAAAATAAATACCATGCACCAACAAGGGTGAAGGAGGTGCAGACAAGAAACGTTAGCGAAGACCATATTCACAAAAGGGCAATGCTGAGACTATACTGTAGGTGCTCCAAGGTCAAATTCAAAATGGACATGGGACTGTAGCTGGTAAAAAAAACTTTACAGGCTAAGATGGCATACAGTGAAGAAGTTTGTCTTGAGAGATTGCGGTGGGGGGCTGAAGGGCTGAGAGGGAAGCAGGAAATGAGAGGTACATGCAGAAAATGAGGGGGAAGTGGAGGGGATCTAAAATTAATCTCATTAACAAAATCCCAAAAATGACAGTGGGCCTGAGGTAATGCTATTGAAATTTCCACACCCCATCTTCCAGCACTGGTAGTGATATTATGAGGGTGAAAGAGCATTTCGATATTTTGTAGGTGAACAAGGAGAAAACAGTGCAGTGAAGGCAAAGGAGTGAGAGGAGTTGAGGAGAAATGGTTGGGTCACTGTAGGCGGCAGGGAGTTTAGAGAGAATGACTAATGAGAAGTCAGCTTTAGTGAGGGCAGTCTCACGGAATGTAGAAAGAGGATCCGGTCAGGGTCCGGGCGGTCAGGATCCTGGCAATCGAAATCCCGACACTGGCATCCCGAACAGGGTCACAAGCGCAGTGCAGGAATCCCAAATGAGCGCGTGCCGGACCGCCTGAATTCCAGTCGGGATTCCGCGGTCAGAATTCTGACCTCTGGCATCCGAAAACGCCATCATATGAATCCCAAACCGTAGAAAGCTTAAGCCCTATTGCGAAGGGTCCAGAAGGGAAGGGTTCTGCAAGTGAATCAGTTGTGCACATCTTTCATATTGCAATCAGTCACGGGAGGGGGAGGACGATGGTGGTTGGATTTCACCTCTGACCACTAACTGCCAGGATAAAGGCAGGCT
Source organism: Pseudophryne corroboree (assembly GCF_028390025.1). NCBI lineage: Eukaryota > Metazoa > Chordata > Amphibia > Anura > Myobatrachidae > Pseudophryne > Pseudophryne corroboree. Next base: position 48,218,431 of record NC_086455.1, read on the forward strand.
TAGCTCCCTCTGGAGCCACAAGGTCTAAAATGGAAGATTAATCTTCCGCTCAACGTATAATTTAGGTGACTTGCTCACTTTAAAAGTGGAAACTGGTGGCAGTGAGGTGGTGGCCAGGTCCCCAGGGCATCAGTCTTCCTTCTGCAGTAACAAGAGCTCTTTTGGCTTGGCTGTTATGCTTAGCTCCCCAGGGACTCTAGCGACCACTGTGTGCTGCAGAAGATCCTCTCGAAGAGGCAGAGGCCACGGATCTTCAATCAGCATCTCGAGAAGATCCGCATACCAGGCCCATCGTGGCCAGCCCAGAGCAATGAGGATTGCTTGAAACTTTTCCCTTTTTATTATTTTTAGAAATCTTGGGATCAGAGGAATGGGAGCAAACAAGTACACCAGCTGGTAAACCCATGGAGTTGTCAGGTCATCTACCGCTACTGACTGTGGGTCCCTCGACCTGGAACAATAACACTTGCGCTTCTTGTCGAGATGCCATCATGTCGATTGGTGAATACCCCCACCGGACGTGTGAAACCACCGGAACACCTCTGGGTGGAGGCCCCATTGCCCAGGGAGCAGATCGTGTCTGCTGAGGAAGTCTGCTTCCCAGCTGTCTACTCCTGGAATGAAGATCACCGAAAATGCTACTGCGTGTTTTTCCACCCAGAGGAGAATTTTTGACACCTCTGCATTGTGGCTCTGCTTTTCGTTCCGCCCTGTGGGTTTATGTACATTACCGCTGTCACATTGTCCAACTGGACTTGAATGGCCTGATTCTGAAGAAGAGATGAGGCCTGCAGAAGGGAGTTGTAGATAGCCATGAGTTCCAGGATGTTTATTGGAAGGATGACTTCCTGATTTGACTATATTCCCTGAAACTGCACCCCCTGGGTGACTGCTCCCAACCTCTGAGGCTTGCGTCTGTGGTTAGCAGAATCCAATTCTGAAACCCGAACGTCCAACCCTTGACTAGTTGAGAAGTCTGTAGCCACCATAGGAGGGCGAATCTGGCTTTTGGTGACAGACAAATCCTCTGGTGCATGTGAAGACGCAAACCGGAATATTTGTCCAACAGATACAGCTGGAAGGGCCACGCATGAAACCTTCCGTACTAAATTGCTTCGTAGGAAGCCACCACTTTCATTTCCCCAAGAAGGCGTATGGAGAGATGCACTGAGATTCGACTGGATTACCATTGCTTTTTCCAAGGGAAGGAATACTTTCTGAGACTCTGTGTCCAGTATCATTCCCAGGACCTGAAGCCTCTGCGTTGGTTCTATGTGAGATTTTGGCAGGTTCGGAATCCACCCATGATCCAGGACTAGTCTGGTTGAGGGGGCAATGTTCAACAGCTGTTTTCTGGATGGTGCCTTTATCAGAAGATCATCCACGTACGGAACTATGTTCACTCTTTGTCTGCGGAGCAACATCATCATCTCCGCCATCACTTCGGTGAACACCCTCGGTGCCATGGAGAGATCAAATGGCAGGGCCTGAAACTGGTAGTGGCAGTCCTGCAGTGCAAATCGTAGATAACAATAAATAAACCACAAGCACAAGCAGTGGTTTAATATTGCTATTCTGAAAGCATTATTTATTATAACAAAAGTTTTTATGTTATTAAATGTTATTCTATTTTTAAATCTAGAGCGCTCCTTACTTATTAAGTAACACAAAATTTCCCTTGATCACTTTATTGATTTCCAGATAATTAATTAAATAGGAGCTGCTAATATATCTCACCTAAAAATAAGAATTTACTTACCGATAATTCTATTTCTCGTAGTCCGTAGTGGATGCTGGGACTCCGTCAGGACCATGGGGAATAGCGGCTCCGCAGGAGACAGGGCACAAAAGTAAAAGCTTTAGGATCAGGTGGTGTGCACTGGCTCCTCCCCCTATGACCCTCCTCCAAGCCTCAGTTAGGATACTGTGCCCGGACGAGCGTACACAATAAGGAAGGATTTTGAATCCCGGGTAAGACTCATACCAGCCACACCAATCACACTGTACAACCTGTGATCTGAACCCAGTTAACAGCATGATAACAGCGGAGCCTCTGAAAAGATGGCTCACAACAATAATAATGTCACGATCCGGGTATCTGGACGCCATTACTTACCCTTCAGATGCCTCCTAAGGCTGGCTCAGCGTTCCAGGACCGGATCCCGCTGTTCCTGAGTTTCCACATGCAGAATGTCAGAGTGGTGATTTCATCAGCCGCGGCCTCCGCTGTGCCCGCGTGGTTAAATGTGCGCTTGTCAGTCTGGCGTCTCCTGTCTCCTGTGGCCGGCGTCGCCATTACTGTTTCAATTCTCACATGGATTACAAACCAAACTTCCCTCCAAGTGTCTGCATGGGCGCAGCAATCTTGGATTTTGTCATCTGATCATTTCCACCAATCTGCTGTCTGTATTGTTGATTTGCATAATTGCCTAGCCAACCCCTTCCTTGCTGCAGGTATAAGTAAGCTGTGCCTGAGCAAGGAAGGCGTCAGTGCTTTGGTTGTCTAACCTAGTTCCAGTTTGTCTCTCTCCTGTGGTTGTCTTCCAGGTTCCAGCTCCTGTCTCCAGACTTCTGCTATAGAGACCCGCACCAGCATTCCATCTGCGGTGTAGCCTGACTCTCCGATCCATTCTGGACTCACCTGTTTCCAGCTACAACAATCACCTGCTTCCAGCCCAGCTTCCAGCAGTGTACAGCTTCTCTTAAAGGGCCGGTGTCCTTTCTGCAGTTTACCACTCTCCACCGGTATTATTATTTCACCGCTCTCAAACAATCACCTGCTTCCAGCCCAGCTTCCAGCAGTGTACAGCTTCTCTTAAAGGGCCGGTGTCCTTTCTGCAGTTTACCACTCTCCACCGGTATTATTATTTCACCGCTCTCAAACTCCAAACTTCATTATTATTTCATCGCTCTCAAGTTCGTTTATTATTTAACTGGTCCCAGCCAGTATCCACTCCGTATCAACAACAGTCTGGTTCCAGCCAGTATCCACAGCAGCCGTTTTATCTTCAGCAGCCCAGCCTTTCCTGGAACACCGGCTGGTACGATCCTGGGTTCTCTCCATTGCTACAGTCAGGCCTGGTAAGGACTTTCCAACTAGAAGATTATAAGAACTGTCTCACACTACCAGTGCCTGTGGCCCTTGCCACCCTGTAGTACCCAGGAATTGTATTTATCCTCTGTTGACTTTTATGTTTCCTTTTACTGCTGCTGTGTTACGGAGTTTGTCATAACAAACATCATTGACTTTTATCCTGGTTGTCGTGGTCACGCCTTCGGGCAGTTATTCTACATGTTACTTACATGTCTAGGGGTCTGATACAACCTCCCAGGTTCCGTTACATCTCAGCACCTACAACTGAGGCTGCCTCCCGTCAGCTCAGGCCCTCAGTTGTGACAAATAACCCGATTTTTGTAACAATAACTATGTACAAGTATTGCAGACAATCCGCACTTGGGATGGGCGCCCAGCATCCACTACGGACTACGAGAAATAGAATTATCGGTAAGTAAATTCTTATTTTCTCTGACGTCCTAGTGGATGCTGGGACTCCGTCAGGACCATGGGGATTATACCAAAGCTCCCAAACGGGCGGGAGAGTGCGGATGACTCTGCAGCACCGAATGAGAGAACTCCAGGTCCTCCTCAGCCAGGGTATCAAATTTGTAGAATTTTGCAAACGTGTTTGCCCCTGACCAAGTAGCAGCTCGGCAAAGTTGTAAAGCCGAGACCCCTCGGGCAGCCGCCCAAGATGAGCCCACCTTCCTTGTGAAATGGGCATTTACATATTTTTGCTGTGGCAGGCCTGCCACAGAATGTGCAAGCTGAATTGTACTACACATCCAACTAGCAATCGTCTGCTTAGAAGCAAGAGCACCCAGTTTGTTGGGTGCATACAGGATAACAGCAAGTCAGTTTTCCTGACTCCAGCCGTCCTGGAAACTATATTTTCAGGGCCCTGACAACATCTAGCAACTTGGAGTCCTCCAAGTCCCTAGTAGCCGCAGGTACCACAATAAGCTGGTTCAGGTGAAACGCTGACACCACATTAGGGAGAAACTGGGGACGAGTCCGCAGCTCTGCCCTGTCCGAATGGACAATCAGATATGGGCTTTTGTGAGACAAAGCCGCCAATTCTGACACTCGCCTGGCCGAGGCCAGGGCCAACAGCATGGTCACTTTTCATGTGAGATATTTCAAATCCACAGATTTGAGCGGTTTAAAATGTGATTTGAGGAATCCCAGAACTATGTTGAGATCCCACAGTGCCACTGGAGGCACAAAAGGGGTTTGTATATGCAGTACTCCCTTGACAAACTTCTGGACTTCAGGAAGTGAAGCCAATTCTTTCTGGAAGAAAATTGACAGGGCCGAATTTGAACCTTAATGGACCCCAATTTGAGGCCCATAGACACTCCTGTTTGCAGGAAATGCAGGAATCGACCGAGTTGAAATTTCTTCGTGGGGCCTTCCTGGCCTCACACCACGCAACATATTTTCGCCACATGTGGTGATAATGTTGTGCGGTCACCTCCTTCCTGGCTTTGACCAGGGTAGGAATGACCTCTTCCGGAATGCCTTTTTCCCTTAGGATCCGGCGTTCCACCGCCATGCCGTCAAACGCAGCCGCGGTAAGTCTTGGAACAGACATGGTACTTGCTGAAGCAAGTCCCTTCTTAGCGGCAGAGGCCATGAGTCCTCTGTGAGCATTTCTTGAAGTTCCGGGTACCAAGTCCTTCTTGGCCAATCCGGAGCCACAAATATAGTTCTTACTCCTCTACGTCTTATAATTCTCAGTACCTTGGGTATGAGAAGCAGAGGAGGGAACACATACCAGAACGTCCACAGCTATTGCCTGAGGGTCTCTTGACCTGGCGCAATACCTGTCCAATTTTTTGTTCAGGTGGGACGCCATCATGTCCACCTCTGGTCTTTCCCAACGGTTCACAATCATGTGGAAGACTTCCCGATGAAGTCCCCACTCTCCCGGGTGGAGGTCGTGCCTGCTGAGGAAGTCTGCTTCCCAGTTGTCCACTCCCGGAATGAACACTGCTGACAGTGCTATCACATGATTTTCCGCCCAGCGAAGAATCCTTGCAGTTTCTGCCATTGCCCTCCTGCTTCCTGTGCCGCCCTGTCTGTTTACGTGGGCGACTGCCGTGATGTTGTCCCACTGGATCAATACCGGCTGACCTTGAAGCAGAGGTCTTGCTAAGCTTAGAGCATTGTAAATTGCCCTTAGCTCCAGTATTGTGTGACTGCTCCCCAGCCTCTCAGGCTGGCATCCGTGGTCACCAGGACCCAGTCCTGAATGCCGAATCTGCGGCCCTTTAGTAGATGAGCACTCTGCAGCCACCGCAGAAGAAACACCCTTGTCCTTGGAGACAGGGTTATCCGCTGATGCATCTGAAGATGCGATCCGGACCATTTTTCCAGCAGATCCCACTGAAAAGTTCTTGCGTGAAATCTGCCGAATGGAATCGCTTCGTAAGAAGCCACCATTTTTCCCAGGACCCTTGTGCAATGATGCACTCACACTTTTCCTGGTTTTAGGAGGTTCCTGACTAGCTCGGATAACTCCCTGGCTTTCTTCTCCGGGAGAAACACCCTTTTCTGGACTGTGTCCAGAATCATCCCTAGGAACAGCAGATGTGTCGTCGGAAACAGCTGCGGTTTTGGAATATTTAGAATCCACCCGTGCTGTCGTAGAACTACTTGAGATAGTGCTACTCCGACCTCCAACTGTTCTCTGGACCTTGCCCTTATCAGGAGATCGTCCATTTTCTTCGAAGAAGAATCATCATTTCGGCCATTACCTTGGTAAAGACCCGGGGTGCCGTGGACAATCCAACCGGCAGCGTCTGAAACTGATAGTGACAGTTCTGTACCACGAACCTGAGGTACCCTTGGTGAGAAGGGCAAATTGGGACATGGAGGTAAGCATCCCTGATGTCCCGGGACACCATATAGTCCCCTTCTTCCTGGTTCGCTATCACTGCTCTGAGTGACTCCATCTTGATTTGAACCTTTGTATGTAAGTGTTCAAATATTTCAGATTTAGAATAGGTCTCACCGAGCCGTCTGGCTTCAGTACCACAATATAGTGTGGAATAATACCCCTTTCCTTGTTGTAGGAGGGGTACTTTGATTATCACCTGCTGGGAATACAGCTTGTGAATTGTTTCCAATACTGCCTCCCTGTCGGAGGGAGACGTTGGTAAAGCAGACTTCAGGAACCTGCGAGGGGGAGACGTCTCGAATTTCCAATCTGTACCCCTGGGATACTACTTGTAGGATCCAGGGGTCCTGTACGGCCCCAGCGTCATGCTGAGGACTTGGCAGAAGCGGTGGAGGGCTTCTGTTCCTGGGAATGGGCTGCCTGCTGCAGTCTTCTTCCCTTTCCTCTATCCCTGGGCAGATATGACTGGCCTTTTGCCCGCTTGCCCTTATGGGGACGAAAGGACTGAGGCTGAAAAGACGATGTCTTTTTCTGCTGAGATGTGACTTAGGGTAAAAAAGGTGGATTTTCCAGCTGTTGCCGTGGCCACCAGGTCCGATGGACCGACCCCAAATAACTCCTCCCCTTTATACGGCAATACTTCCATGTGCCGTTTGGAATCTGCATCACCTGACCACTGTCGTGTCCATAAACATCTTCTGGCAGATATGGACATCGCACTTACTCTTGATGCCAGAGTGCAAATATCCCTCTGTGCATCTCGCATATATAGAAATGCATCCTTTAAATGCTCTATAGTCAATAAAATACTGTCCCTGTCAAGGGTATCAATATTTTCAGTCAGGGAATCCGACCAAGCCACCCCAGCGCTGCACATCCAGGCTGAGGCGATCGCTGGTCGCAGTATAACACCAGTATGTGTGTATATACTTTTTAAGATATTTTCCAGCCTCCTATCAGCTGTCTCCTTGAGGGCGGCCCTATCTGGAGACGGTACCGCCACTTGTTTTGATAAGCGTGTGAGCGCCTTATCCACCCTAAGGGGTGTTTCCCAACTCGCCCTAACTTCTGGCGGGAAAGGGTATACCGCCAATAATTTTCTATCGGGGGAAACCCACGCATCATCACACACTTCATTTAATTTATCTGATTCAGGAAAAACTACAGGTAGTTTTTTCACACCCCACATAATACCCTTCTTTGTGGTACTTGTAGTATCAGAAATATGTAACACCTCCTTCATTGCCCTTAACATGTAACGTGTGGCCCTAAAGGAAAATACGTTTGTTTCTTCACCGTCGACACTGGAGTCAGTGTCCGTGTCTGTGTCGACCGACTGAGGTAAATGAGCGTTTTAAAGCCCCTGACGGTGTTTGAGACGCCTGGACAGGTACTAATTTGTTTGCCGGCCGTCTCATGTCGTCAACCGACCTTGCAGCGTGTTGACATTATCACGTAATTCCTTAAATAAGCCATCCATTCCGGTGTCGACTCCCTAGAGAGTGACATCACCATTTCAGGCAATTGCTCCGCCTCCTCACCAACATCGTCCTCATACATGTCGACACACACGTACCGACACACAGCACACACACAGGGAATGCTCTGATAGAGGACAGGACCCCACTAGCCCTTTGGGGAGACAGAGGGAGAGTTTGCCAGCACACACCAAAATGCTATAATTATACAGGGACAACCTTTATATAAGTGTTTTCCCTTATAGCATCTTAATATATAATCATATCGCCAAATAAGTGCCCCCCCTCTCTGTTTTAACCCTGTTTCTGTAGTGCAGTGCAGGGGAGAGCCTGGGAGCCTTCCCACCAGCAGTTCTGTGAGGGAAAATGGCGCTGTGTGCTGAGGAGAATAGGCCCCGCCCCCTTTTCGGCGGGCTTCTTCTCCCGTTTTTCTGACAACCTGGCAGGGGTTAAATACATCCATATAGCCCCAGAGGCTATATGTGATGTATTTTTAGCCAGCATAGGTACTTTCATTGCTGCCCAGGGCGCCCCCCCCAGCGCCCTGCACCCTCAGTGACCGCTGGTGTGAAGTGTGCTGAGAGCAATGGCGCACTGCTGCAGTGCTGTGCGCTACCTCATGAAGACTGAGAAGTCTTCAGCCGCCGATTTCTGGACCTCTTCTCTCTTCAGCATCTGCAAGGGGGTCGGCGGCGCGGCTCCGGTGACCCATCCAGGCTGTACCTGTGATCGTCCCTCTGGAGCTAGTGTCCAGTAGCCTAAGAAGCAAATCCATCCTGCACGCAGGTGAGTTCACTTCTTCTCCCCTAAGTCCCTCGTTGCAGTGAGCCTGTTGCCAGCAGGACTCACTGAAAATAAAAAACCTAATAAAACTTTTACTCTAAGCAGCTCTTTAGGAGAGCCACCTAGATTGCACCCTTCTCGGCCGGGCACAAAAACCTAACTGAGGCTTGGAGGAGGGTCATAGGGGGAGGAGCCAGTGCACACCACCTGATCCTTAAGCTTTTACTTTTGTACCCTGTCTCCTGCGGAGCCGCTATTCCCCATGGTCCTGACGGAGTCCCAGCATCCACTAGGACGTCAGAGAAAAGACAATTGTTGTAAATTAGATAGTTAATTGTGCCTGATTCGGTCTATCCTTAAGATTAGACAAACCGTAGATTAGCCTGATGAGGCGGCCAGATCGGAATGTGAAGGTACGCATCCTTGACATCGAGAGACGTTAGGAATTCCCCGTCCTCCAGACCAAAGATTACTGCTCTCAACAACTCCATCTTAAATTTGAACACTCGTAAGTACGGGTTCAATTACTTGAGGTTCAGAATCGGTCCGGTTTCGGTACTACAAACAAGCTGGAATAGTAACCCTTGTGCCAATGAGGTGGAACTGGAATAATGACCTTGGTCTGTAACAGTTTTTGAATGGCGTTGTGGAAGTTTACGCTCGCCTCTTGTAAAACTGGTAAGCCTGATTTGAAGAAACTGTAAGGTGGGAGCTCCTGGAACTCCAGTCTGTAGCCTTGGGATGTAAGATCTATTACCCAGGGATCCTGGCACGATCCTGTCCAGATGCGACTGAAGAATTTAACCAGGCTCCCACTCTCATGTTTTCCAGGCATCGCGGTTCACCGTCATGCGGAAGGTTTTGAGGAAGCAGAGTCTAAGCCCTGTTCCTGTGAACCAGCAGTCGCTGGTTTGCGTGGTTTTCCTCTAGCACCTCTGGCGGCGGTAGAAGAACCTCTGGCCTTGCCCCTAAGCTTGGCAGTCCGAAAGGACTGTAGATTAGGTCCTGAGTAGGCCTTCCTACCTGGCGGAGCTGCAGAAGGTAGGTATGTGGACTTACCCGCAGTAGCTTGGGAGATCCATTTGTCAAGTTCATCTCCAAATAAGGCCTCTCCTGTGAAAGGTAGGCCTTCCACTCCTTTCCTGGAGTCCGCATTAGCAGTCCACTGACGTAGCCATAATCCTCTGCGTGCCGACACTGCCATAGCTGTAGTGCATGCATTATGTAAACCTATTTTTTTTTTTGTATTGCTTCCACCATAAGGTTCGCAGAGTCTTGTATATATTGCAGGAGCAAAATAATGAGGTAAGGTGTCTAACCCCTCAATTAAATTACCTGACCATTTAGCAATGGCTCGTTTAATCCACCCACATGCTATAGTGGGTCTCTGGGCCACCCCGGCAGCAGTATACAAAGATTTGAGTGTAGTCTCAATCTTACGATCAGCAGCATCTTTTAGGGAGGCTGCACCAGGCACAGGTAGTACAATTTTACGTGAGAGCCTGGAGACTGATGCATCCACTATCAGTGGATTTTCCCATTTATTCCTATCCTCAGGAGGAAAAGATGATAATAACCACCTGGGAATTTGAAATTTCTTACCTGGATTAACCCACGGTTCTTCAAACAGGGCATTTAGTTCCTTTGACACAAAAGTGGCTGAGGATTTTTTCTTAATGTTAAAGTAAGATTCCTCACTCTCCTCTGTCACCTTATCAGGGATATTTAGAACTTCTCTGATAGCATCTATGAGAGCCTGTACACCCTGTGACAGAGTACCGTCCCCTACCTCTGTCTATATAAAGATAGTGCAAACACCGGTGAAGTCTGAAATACACCAAGCATATTACAGCAAAATACCTAATGCCTTTGTAAATAACTGATTCAACACAATCGTCAGTAACACTCATCAAGCTCCAACTTCATTACGACTGGACCAGTCACACCCACAAATCACAGTCATCACCTGACACAAGTAAAAAAAAAGGCCGTGTGTTTCCATAAGCCAGAGAAAACTCACTCAACGAGCCAAAACAAAGCAAACCGAAAAAAATGCAAAAGGATATGTACTGGTATATTTTACATAAAGATCAACTCAAAAAAATTATTCTTTGCAGTATGAAGCACACGATTATATAACGTATCTGTCAACGGAAAGCCTAACGGCAACAAACCAAACAGCTGTAGTGCAGAACATAATACAACATTTTCCACAGAAATAAAATAAAAAAAGGAATTATTACACCTGCTCTGGGGAGGAGAGTAGCTGCTGCTTAGGATGTCCCTAATAGGGATCTCCGTCCCTATATAGTTGGGCTTACCATACTATCCCTTTAAACCGGGACACTCCTGAATTACACATGGTCTGTGGCTGGATGGAAATGTACGGTGCACATTGTACATCCCATACCTGGAGAGAACGTAATGGAATGTAGCCAATAAAAGGAAATCCCTGTTTACCAGCACACAATACCTACACAACTAATTATAGAAGTCCCTATGCCTGGATACCTCAGTATGGCAAATGATCATAAGAGGAGAGTATCATAACGTACATGAATGGGTATGCAGAGAAATGGCCAGTTAAAAGAGGTTAGTTACTGTAACCACGCAGACATAGATAGGAAAACAACTCAGAGAGTGATCTATTGGGCAGTACAGATAGTGTAATGGTTAGCATTACTGCCTCACAGCACTGAGGTCATGGGTTCCATTCCCACCATGGCCCTGTGTGGAGTTTGTATATGCTCCCCGAATATTCTCTGTAAAGCGCTGCGGAATGTGTGCGCTCTATATAAATAACTGATAATAATCTGATAAAAGACATCTGTTTTTCCAACTGTAGTGAAACATTAAATGCATAACGGAGAGTCTACTAGAGGGAATTTAGCCTTTTTCTTATTCATAACCGTACAGGCTATAGGGATTGTGCTACGAGGGGGGCTCAGACCTACCTATGTACGTATATAATACATACTATCCATAACATGGGCAGATGAAAAAAGGGCATTGACGCTGATTTATATAGACCCAGTGACATATCTAACCTGTTTAATGAAAGCTATAAATACATGTAATATTATAGGAGATATTTACAGTATGGACCATATCTTATATAGGATGTGAACTGGGGCTATGGTTGTCATTCCCAGTTGATCGCTAGCTGCATTCATTCGAAGTGCAGCGATGAGGCAAAAAAATGGCACTTCTGCGTATGTGGCGCAATGAGCACGTGTGGTGTACTATTACAACGAACGATGTAGTTTCACACAGGGTCTAGCGAAGCTTTTCAGTCGCACTGGTGTCCGCAGAGTGATTGACATGAAGTGGGCGTTTCTGGGTGTCAACTGACCGTTTTCAGGGAGTGTTTGGAAAAACGCAGGCGCAGACAATAATCTTACATATAAACAGGGTCAATTCATGGGAGTATTGCTAATGGGAGCAGGGTGTGCAGTACACACATGCACTTAGGTCCAGGGGGGTTTACACCGCACCTCCTGCACCCATTATAATAATGCACGGCAAAAACACAACTTCTTTGTACGCTGTGTGACAGCAAACTATCTGAGAGAGAGAGAGAGAGAGAGAGGTGAAACTTGCTAAACCCTTTTGGGATAGTCCAAGGTCAATGCTCCCCCACTCCCTTTTAGCTTACGCATCCTTTTGGGTGACGCTGTTGTGATCAGATTTTTTTTTAGAAAACCCTGTGTTAAGGCTTTGGATATGTTCTGGGCTTATATATGGTCCTACTGATTTACTATATATATATATATATATATATATATATATATATATATATATATATATATATATATATATATATACATACATACACACACACATACATATACACACACACACATACATATACACACACACACATACATATACACACACACACACATATATATATATATATATATATATATATATATATATATACACATACATATGTATATATACACACACACACACATATATATATATATATATATATTTATTACACACACACACACACACACTACAGAGAGCAGTTATGGAATAAATGTAGGCCTTGGGTGGAATTCAATTATTTGAAGTCGGTTGGGTGTCTGTTTTTTCCTATCTAATAGACAGGGAAAAAACTGACTCCCAACTGAATTTTCAAACAATTGAATACCTCCTTTTATCCACTAAGGATGTGGAATTGAACTCTATGGCATGTGGAAGTTGATTACTTGTGACTCACAAAGACCAGTACCTCCATAATGAAGACACATGGAAAAGATAACCCTCCTTTTACTAATAATACAAATATTCATATTGTAAATATACCATCAGTTTGATAGACTTTTCGTTTTTTCTTTATTTCAAGAGAAAACAAATGCATAAGATCTAGTAGCACATTATAGAAAGACAAAGGAGGCGGTAATGAGTGGTGGGGGTGACGAAACGTTTGTACTTACCCACAGACGTCATGAGCTTCTTTATGACCTCGCATATCTCTCGAGCAGCTTCCAGCTGGGCCTTCTCTCCCAGCAGTTCCCCTAATGTAGCTCTGAGAATATAGGAGGTGCAACGTCTAGCACAGGCAGCCTCTATGGCGTTCTGGGTTGTTTTTTGATGGGACACCAGGTCTAGCACATGTGACAAAAGTACAGGGACATTTCTAGCAAGCCACTGGCCTCCAAGTGTACTGATAAACACAATGTACGCCTATGGGAACAAGAGGAGTAAACATGTAAAAAAAAACTAAACACATCCCAACCTTGTCTACATTTCTCAAGTTCAAAGTTAGTTATAATTCCCGTTAAAAGCCATAATCAAACAGGAAGCCTCCTGAGGCTGATCAGAGCTTTAACACGACTGCTAGAGACAAAACGATTTCTGATCCAAAGGTCTACCTGAGTAGCTCCCAGCTGCACATGGCGAGTTGTGCTGCCATTTCCTCCCAGCAGGTCTGCACTACCTCTCAGAAACCCGGAATTCCCTCGCAGAAATCCAGTAGATAGGAGACCAAGAGCATCCTGCTGCGACAGCTTACGCACGTTTTGCCTTGAGGGAGCTGTTCAAATGGAAACCAGGGCACAAATATAAACATATAAATGGAAAGACAGCAAAACTCCACAACACATATACAGCACAATACATAATAATATCTATCGCTAGGTTATATAATATTATATCAAACATGCCAAAGGAAGAGCGATAATTCCATTTAACAAAGTGTAATTCATGATGAGCAATGCACAGAAAGTTCTAACTAGAAAAGTATACTAAATGTTAGGTATTATCTTTACTCGCTCGCTGCACTGCTTGTAATAAATGGAGAGGTTTATAAATGGCGATACACTTTATAAAACAGTTCAAGGTTCAGAACAGTTGCAACATCCATTGCACTCACATGTTCCCTGCACGGCTCTGGCTAGTACTTTCCCCAATAAACGGGATACCCCCAAGCGTACGTCATAACTGCTGCCTTCAAATGCCTTGAAGCAGAGAGAAACCAGGCTTTCTAGGTCAGAGCCCCACATAAACGATGCCTCGTTTTGAAGGGCCAGGAGACACTGTAAAAATATTAAAAGTAGTCAGCAGCATATTTTAGTACGTATTTCAATAAGTCAAATAAAGTAATAAATCGAATGATGGGAATGACGAGGAATTTACATTTTTTTTTGTAGCCTATTTATCAAGAAAAAGATATTGACGGTGTAACTTTTCAGTCAAACATAAACTATGGAAATTGACCAGTGCCAGGCCAGCTGCACCAATAAATCTAACAGCTACACTCTTGCCACTAATAGCAGCAGCTAATATTTCAATTGCTGGGTTCCATCCCTAAGGTCATACATGTGCATGGTGAGGACAGTAAGAGGCAGAGAACTGCAAATGGATCCCCCCTTTTTGCACCTAAGTCCCTGTTCTAATAGGTAGGTGTGGGATAACGCAATAAGAAGATGGTGTTAGCCACTGTAGCCAGACTTTTAGTTTCAAACTTCATAAATAGCACAACGTGGACTATGGCGTGCTCCGATACTGACAATAAAGCTGGGCACACATGAAGCGGTTCTCGCCCCAACACGGCTATACAGTATCTGTCAGATGGGGCAGATAATTGTGTAGCGAGTACAGATGTGTCCTCCCACATCCTTACTGCAGACGCGTTAAAGAGCCCTTCTAATCGCGCCTAGCTGTGAGTGTGTTTACTAACACCAAGCATAATTTTGTACATTTTTTCCATGAACATGCATATTCACTACGCGACTATGAAGCACAAGTAGACTCTACTGATTAAAATGCGGCATGCCTATATTATTTGTGTGATTGCGGCTGCATCTGCATACGAATGCTAGGTTACAGAAATTTCCTGGAAAGTAGCATTTTGTATGCAGCTCCAGCCACAGACGCATTTGAAGTAAAAAAAGAGAAAAAAAAAACCACCAGACGTTAGCAAATCTACCCAGGAACTGCCTTCTCACTCATGGTAGTCCTCTAACAGTGCATGGTGTATTGAGGCTAGATGTATGAGGACACATCTATATGGAGCAGTATGAGGACACATCTATATGGAGCACCAGGGCCCTACGGTCGGTCTAAACCCCGTCGGATTGGTTTCCACTATGTCAGTCCTGTTTTGGTATCATTCAGAAAGAGCAGTGTGTATGGACCTCGGCCCAATGTCTGCCAACTGAGACATTATATTGACAAGGCGATTTGGCAATGAAAGGATCGTTTCAAACTAATCGATTATTGGATAGTGTGTATGGTTTATATCTGCCGTTTTCTGTATTCTGTCTATATCGTTCTACTCATTAGCATCACTGGGCAATACCTTATAGTGTGTACTCCGATTTACATAGAAGATATCTGCAATATCTACTGTGTTCAAAACTTAATAAAATAGCCTTTTCACTTGATCTAGTGGTAATCATGAGAAACTGCAGTATCCGCATCATTCCTAGGGCTGAAGTTCTTGACAAATAGGACCCTCAATGTTATACAATTTTAAACACAAACTGCATTTTGGGAAGCAAGCACCTGTGCCGTTGCATAGCGCACAGCCATGGATCGGTCCGTCAAACATGAACGGGCTGCCTTGTATATGTCTCGATGGCAGGGCGAGGCAGAGGTTCCAAGACCAGCCACAATGCATTCCAGGCTCAGCATTATCTCGGAACGTCCCTGAGACTGCACATAAACAGGGAAAAATAATAGAATTTTAATTACCTACAGGTAAATTCTTTTCTCTTAGTCCGTAGAGGATACTGGGGTCAATTTGGTACCATGGGGGGGTATAGACGGGTCCAGTAGGAGCCATGGGCACTTTAAGAATTTGATAGTGTGGGCTGGCCCCTCCCACCAGACTCAGTCTAGGAAACTGTCCCCGAGGAGACGGACATTCTTTGAGAGAAGGATAGATAAGGATAGTGGTGAGATTCCGACCCAGCACACACAAGAGGAAAGCCAAGCTAACCAAACTTGAAACAGGAACAGCAACAGCTGAACCAACATTACTTAACCAAGTAACAGTGCAGGAAGAACGAAGCAACGGGCGGGCGCCCAGTTTCCTCTACGGACAACGAGAAAAGGATTTACTGCTAGGTAATTAAAATCCTATTTTCTCTTACGTCCTAGAGGATACTGGGGTTCCATTTAGTACCATACGGATGTACCAAAGCTCCCAAACCGGGCGGGAGAGTGCTGAGGTTCCTGCAGAACTGATTGGCCTCTGAGGACTTTCAGTTTGGTCAAAGTATCAAACTTGTAAAACTTAGCAAACGTGTTCGAACCAGACCAAGTAGCTACTCGGCAGAGCCGTGAAGCCGACACACCCCCTGGGCAGCCGCCCAGGAAGAACCCACCGACCTAGAAGAGTGACCCTGTACAGATTTTGGAACCGGCAAACCTGCCGTGGAATATGCATGCTGGATAGTGAGCCTAATCCAGCATGCAATGGACTGCTTTGAAGCAGGACACACAATTTTATTGGGATCATAAAGAACAAACAGCGAGTCCGATTTTCTGTGACAAGCTGTTCGCTTTACATACACCTTCAAAGCCCTCACAATATCCAGACTTTGAAGTAACAGAGGTGTCGGTGACAACCGGAACCACAATAGCTTGGTTGATGTGAAACGCAGACACCACTTTAGGAAGAAATTGCTGACAATTTCTAAATTCAGCTCTATCCTCATGGAAAATTAAATTGGGGTTTTTGTGAGACAAAGCCCCCAGCTCCGACACACGTCTCGCTGAAGCCAAGGCCAACAGTGTGACGGTTTTCCACGCAAGATATTTTACATCCGCCTCCTGTAACGGTTCAAAACAGTCCGATTGGAGGAAATGCCGCACCAAATTGAGATCCCAAGGTGCCGTGGGACGCACAAAGGGAGGTTGGATGTGCAGAACACCTTTCAAGAACGTCTGGACCTCAGGGAGTAAAGCCAATTGTTTCTGAAAGAAAATAGATAAGGTCGAAATCTGGACTTTTATGGAGCCCAGACGTAGACCCACATCCACACCTGCCTGCATAAAAAGCAGGAAACGTCCCAGATGAAATTCCAAATACGGTGGTAATGGTTAGATGTTACCCCCTTCCTGGCTTGGATCATGGTCGGGATAATCTTGTTAGGAATCCCTCTTCTGGCTAGAATCAGCCGATCAACTTCCATGCCATCAAAAGTAGCCGCGGTAAGTCCTGATAGATGAACGGGCCCTGTTGCAGAAGATCTTCGCGAAGAGGTAGAGGCCACAGATCTTCGAGAAGCATCTTCAGAAGGTCCGTGTACCAGGCTCTTCTTGGTCAGTCCGGAGCAATGAGTATTGCTTGAACCTTTTCCCTTTTTTATTCTTTTTAGAATTCTTCCTAACTTGATCATCTTCCTTGAAACTGCACCCCCTGGGTGACTGCTCCCCAACCTCTGAGGCTTGCGTCCGTGGTTAACAGAATCCAGTTCTGAATTCTGAACCTCCGACCCTCGACGAGGTGAGGTGAGAAGTCCTTAGCCACCACAGAAGGGAGATCCTGGCTTTTGGCGACAGATGGATCCTCTGGTGTATGTGAAGATGCGATCCCGACCATTTGTCCAACATATCGAGCTGGAAGGGTCTTGCATGAAACCTTCAATTGAAGCGCCTCGTATGAAGCCACCATTTTCCCCAGAAGGCGTATGCATAGATGCACCGATATCCGGGTTGGCTTCAGGACATCCCAAACCATCGACTGGATTACCAATGCCTTTTCCAATGGAAGGAACGCCATCTGCGACTCAGTGTCCAGTATCATTCCCAGGAATGGAAGCCTCTGTGTTGGCTCTAGCTGAGATTTTGGAAGGTTCAGAATCCACCCGTGATCCTGGAGAAGTTTGGTTGAGAGACCAATGCTGTCCAGCAACCTCTCCCTGGATGGCGCCTTTATCAGAAGATCTTTCAGGTACGGAATTATATTCACTCCCTGTTTGCGGAGTGGAAACATCATCTCTGCCATCACTTTGGTGAACACTCTCTGTGTCGTGGAGAGACCAGATGGCAGGGCCTGGAACTGGTAGTGACAGTCCTGCAGTGCAAACCGTAGATAAGACCGATGAGGCAGCCAGATCGGAATATGAAGGTACGCATCCTTGATATCCAGAGACACTAGGAATTCCCCTTCCTCCAGACCTGAGATCACCGCTCTCAGAGACTCCATCTTGAACTTGAACACTTAAGAACGGGTTCGAGGACTTGAGGTACAGAATCGGCCATACCGAACTGTCCAGTTTCGGTACTACAAACAAGTTGGAATATTACCCCTTGTTTTGAAGATGAGGTGGAACTGGAACAATGACGTGAGTCTGTACCAGCTTTTGGATGGCATGCTGTTAAGTTATACTTGCCTCTTGTGAAACTGGTAATCCTGATTTGAAGAATCTCTGAGGTGGGAGCTCTTGGAACTCCAGTCTGTAGCCCTGGGAAATAACCCAGGGATCCCGTCATGAACTTGACCAGATGTGGCTGAAGAATTTTAGTTGGGCTTCCACCTGACAGCCTTCCAGGCATCGCGGTCCACCGTTATGCTGAAGGCTGAGGAAGCAGAGCCTGAGATCTGTTCCTGAGCACCTGCAGTTGCTGGTTTGCATGGTTTACCTCTTGCGCCTCTGAAGGCTGTAGAAGCACCTCTGGATTCGCCCTTAAACTTGGCCGTCCGAAAGGACTGTAAATTTAAGGTGAGTAAGCTTTCCTGGCTGGGGGAGCTGCAGAAGGAAGATACGTAGACTTACCCGCAGTAGCTTTGGAGATCCATTTGTCTAGTTCATCTCCAAATAAGGCCTTTCCTGTGAATGGTAGGCCTTCCATGCCTTTCCTGGGGTAAGCATCAGCAGTCCACTGGCGTAGCCATAAGCCCCTGCGTGCTGACACTGCCACAGCGGTGGTGCGTGGATTAAGCAAGCCTCTCTCTTTTATGGCTTCCACCATAAAGTTTGCAGAGTCCTGTATATGCTGCAGGAGTAAAACAACATCCCCCCTAGACAAGGAATCTAACCCCCTCAATTAGGTTACCTGACCATTTAGCAATGGCTTTTGTGATCCATGCACATGCAATAAAGGGTCTCTGGGCCACCCCAGCAGCTGTGTACAATGATTTGAGTGTAGTCTCAATTTTACGATTAGCCATGTCTTTTAGGGAGGCTGCACCAGGGACAGGCAATACACTTTTTTGTGACAGCCTAGAGACTGATGCATCCACTATAGTTGGATTTTCCCATTTTTTCCTATCCTCCAGAGGAAAAGATGAGAGCAACCTTTTAGGGATTTGAAATTTATCATCAGGATAAACCCATGGTTCTTCAAACTGGGTATTCAATTCCTTTGACACAGGAAAAGTGACTGAGGACTTCTTTTTTACATGAAAATAAGATTCCTCACACACCTCTGACACCTTATCAGGAATTTGCAGAACATCTCTGATAGCCTCTATAAGAGCCTCTATTCCCTGTGACAGAGTAGCATCCTCCCCCTCCAAATCCACCTCACCCTCCTCCATGTCTGACCCGTCAGTGTCCGTCAGACTGCAGGAAATGGGCCAGAGATCGTTTTTGCGGACAAATGGGAGGGGATTGAGATGCTGGTTTGGTGACCGAGTCTCTATTCATAAACTCATCCACAGTCTATCTTAAGTATTGCGTCTCTTTCTCATTGCGAGATAATTTTGTAGTAATATTGGAGATCATTCCTTTAATGGAAATAAACCACTCCAGTTCAGCCCCGCTATTCTGGGAAGGTGCACTGCCCTGAGTACCCAGTAGTGAGCCCCCTGGAGGAACACACCGCTGTACAAGAAACACACTCTGTGCCTGACATAATGTAAATGTGACAGTACACACACACAGGAAAAGGTTAAGCTCAATTAACCCACAAAGAGCCCTTCAGGGAGACACAGTTATTTGGAGCCAGCCCCCACCGCGCCCTTATCACTAATGCCAAGCTTAGCGGGGTCGCAGACTAAGTATCCTGATAGGGGACTTAGGGGTACATTTACTAAGCAGTAATAAGAATGGAGAAGTGAGCCAGATTTCCCGATCAACCAATCAGCATCTCTATATAATTTTATAGTATGCAATTATAGATGTTACTTCAGTGCTGATTGGTTGCCATGGGCACTTCTCCACTCTTATCACTGCTTAGTAAATGTACCCCTTAGTACTCTAGGAGACTGGTACCGCTGAGGTAAACTGGAGTCACTCCGGAGGAGCTGCGCGTCTCTGTCAGTCAGCGTCTGTGTCCACTGCAGAGGGAAAATGGTGCTGGTGAGCTACAGAATAGCGCGCGGTCTTCCCGCTTTTTTATACTAGCTGAGGTAATCTGGTGCTCAAAATGGAGAGAATACAGTTTTAATGCTGTTATTGCCAGTGTGGGTACTGTGTACAGTGAACTGAGACGCATTTCGCCCCGGTTAGAAGCCGTGCGTCACCGTACCCTCATGCTGCCATAATGGCCGGCGCCCCGCTAACCAGGTCACCGGCTTAGTACTCACCACTCTTCATTCTTCTGGCTCTGTTAGGGGTGGCGGCATACTGTGGGAATGTACGCTTGCCATTGTGGGGCTTGCGAAAAGTTACCTCAGGAGCTCAGTCTCCTGTCAGCTGGGATCGGGACCATTAACCCTTCAAGAGGTTGGGCCGTTTCCCCCCGTCCCCCCCTCCATCCTAAGTCCCACGAAGCAGGTAGGCTGGTGCCATCCAGACCTGCCTGAAAATAACAAATATATAAAATAAATGCAGAAAACTCTTCAGGAGCATCCACAGCGCACACTATCAAATTCTTAAAGTGCCCATGGCTCCTAGTGGACCTGTCTATACCCATGGTACTAAATGGAACCCCAGTATCCTCTAAAATGTAAGAGAAAAAAAAAAGAACATATTGCTGTGAGAAACAAGCTACAAGATACATAGTTTAAGGATTAGAAGACACTTTCTTTGCTATAGATGTTCTTACATTTGTCATTGAATAAGCATTGGTGTCTCACCCACAAATATTATAAATAAATATTTAGCTACGTATGACACATTTTCTAAAAGTTTCTAAATATTTGTATTTGTAAAAAATTAAAATACAGAAAAGTTAAAAAGTGTGTGTGTGGGGGGGGGGGTTCAATTAGACCTGGTGACATCCTGGATGTGAAAAAATAGGATTTTGATAACCTACCGGTAAATCCTTTTCTCTTTGTCCGTAGAGGATGCTGGGGTCCACTTCATGACCATGGGAGTATAGACGGGATCCGCAGGAGACATGGGCACTCTAAAGACTTTTCATTGGGTGTGAACTGGCTCCTCCCTCTATGCCCCTCCTCCAGACCCCAGTTGTAGGAACTGTGCCAAGGAAGACTGACATTTCGACTAAAGGAATTGCTTAACTAGTGGTGAGATATCTACCAACTCACCCCCTCAACCATGCCGCACACATGGCATTCAACATAACACACACTAACAGGCATGAACTAATTGCAGCAACATGCTGAACCAAGATAACACAAATTGTGTAACTGTAATAACTAAACTGCAGGTCAAGTATGCACTGGGACCGGCGCCCAGCATCCTCTACGGACTAGGAGAAAAGGATTTACCGGTAGGTTATCAAAATCCTATTTTCTCATACGTCCTAGAGGATGCTGGGGTCCACTTCATGACCATGGGGTTTATAACAAAGCTCCAGTACAGGCGGGAGAGTGCGGATGACCCTGCAGCACCGATTGACAGAACTTGAGGTCCTCATCGGCCAAGGTGTCAAACTTGTAGAATTTTGCAAATGTGTTTGACCCTGACCACGTAGCTGCTCGGCAAAGATGTAATGCCGAGACCCCCCCGGGCAGCCGCCCAGGAGGAGCCCACCTTCCTAGTAGAATGTGCCTTCCCTCGACATCGGTAACGGCAATCCAGCCGTAGTATGAGCTTGCTGAATCGTACCTCTGATCCAGCACACAATAGTCTGCTTGGAAGCAGGACACCCAATCTTGTTGGGAGCATACAGGACAAACAAAACCTGTTTTCAGTATTCGAGCTGTTCTAGCGACATAAATCTTCAAATCTCTAACCACATCTAGAGACTTTGACTCAGCGAACATGTCAGTAGCAACAATGGGTTGGTTTATGTGGAAAGAGGAAACCACCTTTGGAAGAAAATGTTGACGAGTTCTCAACTCTGCCCTATCTTTATGGAAGATCAGGTAAGGGCTCTTGTGGGACAAGGCCCCCAATTCAGACACCCGCCTTACGGATGCCAACGCCAAAAGCATCACCACTTTCCAAGTGAGAAACTTCAACTCTATTTCTTGTAGAGGCTCAAACCAACCCGATTGAAGGAACTGCAACACCACATTAAAGTCCCATGGTGCCACTGGAGGCACAAATGGAGGTTGGATGTGCAGAACCCCTTTCACGAACGTCTGAACTTCTGGAAAGGAGGCCAATTGTTTTTGAAAGAAAACTTATAGGCCGAAATCTGGACCTTGATTGACCCCAATCTAAGATCCCGCATCCACACCAGCCTGCAGAAAATGGAGAAAACGTCCCAACTCAAACTCTTCCGTAGGAGCCTTCTTGGATTCACACCAAGACACATATTTTCTCCAAATACGGTGGTAATGTTTAGACGTTACTCCTTTCCTGGCCTGAATAAGAGTGGGGATGACTTCCTTGGGCTAGGATCCGACGCTCAACAGCCATGCCGTCAAACATAGCCGCGGTAAGTCTTGATACACACACAGCCCCTGCTGTAGTAGGTCCTCTCGAGGAGGAAGAGGCCGAGGATCTTCTATGAGCAACTCCTGAAGATCTGGATACCAAGCCCTCCTTGGCCAGTCTGGGGCAATGAAGATTGCTCAAGCTCTTGTTCTTATTATTATTTTGAGAACTTTTGGAATCAGTGGAAGTGGAGGGAAAACATATACCGACCGAAACACCCACTGGGTCACCAGTGTATCCACTGCTATTGCTTGAGGGTCTCTCGACCTGGAACAATATCTCTGAAGCTTCTTGTTTAGACGAGATGCCATCATGTCTACTTGAGGAACTCCCCAAAGACTCGTCACCTCTGCGAAGACTTCTTGGTGGAGGCCCCACTCTCCTGGATGAAGATCGTGTCTGCTGAGGAAGTCTGCTTTCCAGTTGTCCACTCCCGGAATGAAAATTGCTGACAGAGCTCTAACATGTCTTTCTGCCCAGAGGAGAATCCTTGTCACCTCTGCCATTGCCGCTCTGCTTTTCGTTCCGCCTTGCCTGTTTAGGTACGCGACTGCTGTTACATTGTCCGACTGGATCTGCACGGGATCTTGAAGAAGATGTACCGCTTGTAGAAGGCTGTTGTAAATGGCTCTCAATTCCAGATCGTTTATGTGAAGGCAGACTTCCTGACTTGACCATTTTCCATGGAAGCATTCCCCCTGTGTGACAGCTCTCCAGCCTCGGAGACTTGCATCCGTGGTTATTAGGACCCAGTCGTGAATCCCAAACCTGCGTCCCTCTAGTAGGTGAGAACTGTGTAGCCACCACAGGAGTGAAATCCTGGCTTTGGGGGACAGGATTATTTTCCAGTGTATGTGTAGGTGGCATCCGGACCACTTGTCCAACAGGTCCCACTGGAATACTCTGGCATGAAATCGGCCAAACTGTATGGCCTCATAGGCCGCTACCATTTTCCCCAACAACCGAATGCATTGATAGATCGACACGCTTGTTGGTTTTTAATATTTGTTTGACCATTTTCTGGATTTCCAGAGCCTTTTCCACTGGAAGAAATACTCTCCGTACTTCTGTGTCCAGAATCATCCCTAAAAAGGACAATCTTGTCGTCGGTTCCAACTGCGACTTTGGAAAATTCATGATCCAAACGTGTTGTTGGAGTATTGACAGGGAGAGTGCGATGTTCTGCACCAACTGTTCCCTGGATCTCGCTTTTATCAGGAAATCGTCCAGATATGGAATTATATTGACTCCTTTTTAACGAAGGAGGACCATCATCTCCGCCATCACCTTGGTGAATACCCTCGGTGCCGTGGAGAGTACGAACGGCAACGTCTGAAACTGGTAATGGCAATCCTGTACTGCAAATCTCAGATAAGCTTTGTGAGGAGGATAAATGGGAACATGCAAGTAAGCATCTTTTATGTCTACTGACACCATGAAGTCCCCCTCTTCCAGACTGGATATCACTACCCTCAGGGATTCCATCTTGAATTTGAACCTTTTCAGGTAGAGATTCAGATTTTTCAGGTTTAAAATCGGTCTGACCGAGCCGTCCGGCTTCGGAACTACGAAGAGGCTTGAATAAAAAAACCTTCTCCTTACTGTGCCAAGGGTACCAGGACAATGACCTGATCCTGATATAATTTTTGAATTGCCGTTGTTACTGCCTCTCTTCCCGGAAGAGAAGCTGGCAAGGTCGATTTGAAAAATCGGCATGGGGGGACGTCTTGAAACTCTAGTTTGTACCCATGGGAAACTATTTGTAAGACCCATTGGTCCAGGCCAGATTGAAACTTTTCAGCCAAATCTGGATTCAGACGTGCTCCCACCCGAGCGGACTCCCGCAAGGGAGGCCCAGCGTTATACTGCAGATTTGGCAGAAGCAGGGGTGGACTTCTGCTCCTGCGATCCGGGAGACGCTGCGGATTTCTTTCCTTTTCTCCTTCCCCTACCTGCAAAAAAAGGGGAGACCTTTGGTCTTTTTGTATTTGTTGGGCCGAAAGGACTGTATGTGAGAGTGATGTGACTTTTTTGCCGATGTAGGAGCATAAGGCAAGAATGTCGATTTACCAGCGGTTGCCGCCGAGACTAGCGCATCCAGCCCATCACCAAACAAGGCCTCATCTTTATACGGTAGAGCCTCCACATTTTATTTTGGAATCTACATCAGCATTCCACTGGCGAATCCACAACGCCCTCCGAGCCGATACTGCCATGGTAGCGGTTCTTGATCCCAAGAAACCAATATATTTCATGGATTCTAGTACGTACGCAGCAGCGTCTTTGATATGACATAACGTTAGGAGTATCTCGTCTCCATCTATTGTGTCAATGTCTAATGACAAGTTTTCTGACCACTTTTCAATAGCACTACTCACCCACTCACAGACAATGGTAGGCCTGAGTAGTGTCCCATTGGCCACATCAATAAATTACCTCACTCACTTGCGGTCTTTTGGCTCCTTAAGTGAAGCCATTCCAGGCGCAGGGAGAAACACCTTTTCTCTTTTATGACAGGGCCCAGTCTAAAATGCAGGGTGACTCCCACCTTTTTTGGAAAAAGGTTAGCTGCCTGAATTCCTTTTGGGAATCCAAAATTTCTTTTCAGGTTAAATCAGACCTGAGGTGGAGGGAAAATCAAATTACTTCTTTACTAAAGTAAACCCTCTCCTTGTGGTAAAAGAGGGGGCTTCGTAACTTCTAACACCTCCTTTATAGCTAAAACATGTTTTGAATGCTTTTTTGCTAACTTAGGACCTATTCCCCTGGAATCACTAGTGTCGACACAGGAATCAGAGGCCGTGTCGGTATCAGTTTGTACTACCTGTGCAAATTTATATGTGACTCAGAAAGGTCCCTGTAGATGAAAGGCAGAACTATTAAAAAAATCACATCTTCAACAGATTATTTTCATTTTCTGTATGAGATTCAGTCCAACCTCTTACTGATATGATTCACACTATCATGTAACCTTTCACCCAGTCAGGCTCTTGGTGTCATATTACTCCTCTGTGTCCCTAACATG
This sequence comes from Pseudophryne corroboree, assembly GCF_028390025.1. Taxonomy (NCBI): domain Eukaryota; kingdom Metazoa; phylum Chordata; class Amphibia; order Anura; family Myobatrachidae; genus Pseudophryne; species Pseudophryne corroboree. The sequence goes on from NC_086455.1 coordinate 48,243,875, forward strand.
TTTCCACAGAGTTAACTGCCACAGACATGTTACACACGTGCAGAACCACACCACAGACACTTCGGGATTTATAGGGGACAGACCCACAGTAAAATCTGTAAGAGGGATACAGATGGGATTTGCCAGTTCACAACCCAGCGCCAGCAACACAATGTCTGTGAACACAAAATGCCCACTGACATTCAGCGCTTTTATAATGTTAAGAACACAATTATATAGCACCAAATTCACTGTGGCCCCCCCTGTCAATAGTGGAGGAGGACCAGTGTTGTCTCTGCAGCCTGAGGAGAGAGAGAAAATGGCGCTGAGCAGTGTGCTGGCTGACTGAGGAGGAAGCTCCACTCTTCAATGGTGTGTTTCTCTTCAGCTTTTATGAGGTAATTTTTTATACTGGCGGGGGTAGGGCTGTGCCTCAGCAACTTATGCCCCTTATTTATGCCAGTTTCCATAGGTTTCATGCTGTCCAGGGCGTCCCCCCACCCGCGCACTGCAGTGCCTGTGTATGTGTGGGCAACATGGCACGCTGCGCTCCCGCCAGCCGCGCGGTACCTTTAGCCGTCACTTTCTTGATTGAAGACCTGTCTTCTAACACTCACCTGTCTTCTGACTTCTGGCTCTGTGAGGGGGGGTAGGGGGGGGGGGGTGACGGCGTACTGTGGGAGTGAGCATCTAGGCACGGCTAGCGTTCAGTTCCCTTCAGGAGCTAATGGTGTCCTGTCAGCCAGAAGCAGAGCCATGAAACTCTTTAGGAAGTTGGTTCCTACTTCTGCCCCCTCAGTCCCACGAAGCAGGGAGTCTGATGCCAGCAGATCTCCCTGAAAATAAAAAACCTAACAAGTCTTTTCAGAGAAATTCAGTAGAGCTCCTCAGAGTGCATCCAGTTGACCTGGGCACATTTCTACAACTGAGGTCTGGAGGAGGGGCATAGAGGGAGGAGCCAGTTCACACCCAATGAAAAGTCTTTAGAGTGCCCATGGCTCCTGCGGATCCCGTCTATACCCCCATGGTCATGTAATGGACCCCAGCATTCTCTAGGACGTATGAGAAACGGGGCTATTCAATTAGAGCCCTTTATTCTTGTCCACTAAATGACCCTGTTATTTGGCGTTAGCACATAGAATCCAGGAGAGGTTCCCGGACATATGCGTTAACGAGTGTGCCCCCCCCATAACGAGCTATTTATTGGGGATTTCTTTATTTCTGCTCAGACCCGAAAAGATCTCCCTGTCAACTGCAGCCAGGGATAACTGAATAGCCCCGGGGAATCAATCAGCCTGTGGTAAATTATCGTGGCTAATTGAATCCCCCCTTTAAGACATGTTGGATGGGGTGCTGACGGTTTCAAGCTAAGAGTTTGACCCAAGAGGCTTGGCTCATTTACAGAAGGACTGTTAAAAAAAAAAAAAAAGTCCCTCGTTTATCAGTGTATGCCAATAGAACAATGTGAAAATGAAAGCAGTATTTATAACTTCACCTCTGCATTACGGAGAACTTTTAGTAGGTTGGCAACAGTGTCACTAAATGTGCTTCCAAGAAGACGCCCCATCCTCTGATACAGAGCTCCAAGACACGCAACAGCAGCACTGCATAAAGACAGAAATTGCATTTATCAGATTCATTATGGACACTTCTTTGTTTATCTACTGCTTGTGAGCTCATGAAGCAGTGAAAACTGTGGAGAAGGGAGACAGTGGAGAAGAACCAATCAGCATTGAAGTAACATTTATAATTTGCATGCTATAAAATTATACAGAGCAGCTGATTGGTTGCCGTGGGCAACTTCTACACTGCCTCACTTCTCCACTCTTTTTACTGCTTCATGATTAGACCCCAAAAACAGTTAAAATAAAGCAGAAGAGGTCATAAGGAAATAATCATCACTGTACAGCGGGAGTAGAGCAAAGTGAAGGTTGGTACAACAGGTTCACCAGGTAAGAAATCAGATGAATTGCTAAGACATAACACAAATACACACAGCTTGTTGGGGAGGTAGATGGGAGAATCGTCCTTGCTGCGGATCAACTCATTGCATCGATCAATGGTCTCATAGACTGAAAAAGTGTCTCCTGAACTGTAAACAACAGCAAGATTGTGTGCCAGCAATCGCCGAACTGGGGGACCAGGAGAGCCCATCATCACCAAAGTCAACTGCTCAACCAACTGCTTCTGATTCAGCTTTATTTCCGCCTGTAAAACAGAAAAATTATTCAGTAAATATGCAAAACTACTCCATTCCAGAATTATCCCACAGTAACACAACAATGAGCCCCCGTGTAACACAACAATGAGCCCCCGTGTAACACAACAATGAGCCCCCGTGTGCTACCTCATATTTAAGTGAAAATAATTCAAACATAAACTGCACCCGATGTTCTGTTGGTGCAATCAGTGGGGTGATGTGCCACGCACATACTGTATTTGTCATGTACGATTTCTGTGTGCTCCTCTATGGGAGGTGATGCAAGATCAGCGATGTAGGGGGTTGCAACACTGTGCCCGGAACGCGATGAACCGCACATTGCACCTAACTGAATTGCCCCCTAGTGTCAGGGTAAGAACAGGATGACAGAACTAAAGTAAGACACATAATACATTATTTTAAAAATAAAAACTGTATAAAATCAGGCCAAATGTATTTGAATTACAAAGTTTCTTCTAATCCTTATTTCTTTCCCAAGACCTTTAATATGAACATCTAGCAATGTATGTCCTGGTGCAATCACCTCCCATACAGGCACACTGTAAGTGGGGAACAGTTTAGGTTAGGAATACTTTTGCAGCGAGAACATCATGTAACGGTGCACTGCTCAGCCTAGTGCTGACGATCACCCGATCACCCAATTACTGTACAGAGAACCCTCGCTCAGCCCCAGGGCACCCAGCAGCGTCCGCCCCCCTGACCCATTACCCGGGCAGTAACGGGCAGTGTGATCCGCAGGTACCGGAGCCATTCTAGTATACGCAGACCCCGCTGTGGCTCTTGCTGCCCAGCAACATCCAGCATCACCAGCTGGCCGGGCGGCTCCATTATTTCTAGGTCAAGAACCGGACCGTAGCTTCAACATCTGGGCTCTATGCACAGGTCTGCCGGAGCCGCCGCCAATCTTCCTGCTATCGGCAATCGCCTGAAAGGCGTTCCTGCCAATCGCAGGCTTGGTTATCGGCTCACAGAGCTGCAGCCAGAGCAGACTGCAGAACGTCGATGAAATGGATTTGATCTGGATAATATATATTTTAACAGTTTGCGCTGTCGCCTACTTAGTTTAATAATAAATCTTTCATTAACGTTAAATAAGCTTTTGAGAATTTTGTTTATTTTTTTACAGGAAGGTTATATTTGTGTGGGCCCAATTCAGAGGTGAAATTGCATCGCATGCGTTCGCAGTGGATTTGCGCAAATATGCTAATGACTCAGCTGCCATCTTGTGCACTACTGGTGTCTCACATCCGTCGCTTATACACAAGCGGAAACATGGCAAACAGCTGGTGCACATTAGTCTGACCATGACTGGACCTCTGCGTACCCCTATGCTGCATCAGAATGAGCATCTCACCTAAGGCGCTAGGCAGTAGCAGATCTTGCCACAGGCAAGCAGGACTTTTGCCCGGGGCGCCGCCATCCGGAGGGTGCCGCACAAGGGCAAGATCCGCTGCTGCTGCTGTGTGCCCCCCTGCTGCCGCTGGGAAGGGAAACTTGACGCGTACGCGTCTAGTTTTCCTTCGTGGAGAGGTCCTTTGCTGTGTGGTGCGCAATGACGTCATCGCGCACCGCACATCATTTCAGTCTGTACAGGGGGCGTAAATGACCACGCCCCCTGTAGGAAGCCACGCCCCCTAATGCCGCACAGGGCGCCAGAAGTCCCGGAACCAGCCCTGGCGCTAGGGCAGTGGTTTCCAAACTTTTTTTAAATCACGGCGCCCTAGAATATCAGAATTTTTTTCACGGCACCCCTAGGCCAAAAATTTATTGAGAAATTTAGAAAGAAATATTACATTAAGTAGATCGCGTTTATATGTCATCCTTAGGGTCAGTTGTGTGGTGAGGGACAAGATTTGCATCTGTTTGGCCACATATTTTATGACTGGCAGCCACCAGCACTGGTTTTGCCTATTATATTGACCATGAATAATTTGAATTGGTCCTGGACCACCAAACCAGGGCAACCCTGCAAGTGTCCTGAGGCACCCCAGGGAGCCACTGCACAGTTTGAGAACCTCTGCGCTAGGGCCTTTCCTGCTATGTATGAACTTGAAGAGATCCTCGCATTTTCTTAACCACTCCCAGTTTCCTTCCCAAAACACTGACTACCTGTCACTCACTTTGCAATCCTCTCTGTCTCCACAATGGCTTATCAATCGATGCCCACTGTGGCTTTGGCGAATGCACAGTGGGGGGAAAAAATCGCTCCGCTGCATCTGACATTGGGGTATATTTACTAAAGTGCGGGTTTTTAGTAGTGGAGATGTTACCTGTAGCAACAAATCAGATTCTATTATCTAGCACCTTCTACAATCTTGAAGGTAATAGCTAGAATCTGATTGGTTGCTATGGGCAATGGGCCTAATTCTGAGTTGAGCGCAGCAGCAAAATTGTTAGCAGTTGGGCAAAACCATGTGCACTGCAGGGGGCAGATATAACATGTACAGAGAGAGTTACATTTGGGTGGGGTGTGTTCAAACTGAACTCTAAATTGCAGTGTAAAAATAAAGCAGCCAGTATTTACCCTGCACAGAAACAAAATAACCCACCCAAATCTAACTCTCTCTGCAAATGTTTTATCTGCCCCACCTGCAGTGCACATGGTTTTGCCCAACTGCTAACAAATTTGCTACTGCGATCAACTCAGAATTACCCCCAATATCTCCACTTCTAAAAACCTGCACTATGGCCCTCATTCCGAGTCGTTCGCTCGTTCTTTTTTTTCGCATCGCAGTGAAAATCAGCTTAGAGCGCATGCGCAATGTTCGCACTGCGACTGCGCTAAGTAATTCTGCTATGAAGAAAGGATTTTTACTCACGGCTTTTTGTTCGCACCGGCGAACGTAGTGTGATTGACAGGAAATGGGTGTTACTGGGCGGAAACACTGCGTTTTATGGGCGTGTGGCTGAAAACGCTACCGTTTCCGGAAAAAACGCAGGAGTGGCCGGAGAAACGGGGGAGTGTCTGGGCGAACGCTGGGAGTGTTTCTGACGTCAAACCAGGAACGACAAGCACTGAACTGATCGCACAGGCAGAGTAAGTCTGGAGCTACTCTAAAACTGCTAAGTTTTTTTTTCTCGCAATATTGCGAATCTTTCGTTCGCAATTTTAAGATGCTAAGATTCACTCCCAGTAGGCGGCGGCTTAGCGTGAGTAAATCTACTAAAAACAGCTTGCGAGCGAACAACTCGGAATGACCACCCATATTAAATCAAATTATTTACACAACAAAGCAAAAATGCTCGTAGGTGTTTTTCATACTTTTTACCTTGTTTTTTGCTTTCACACAGAAGCACTGTTAATTACCTTTGCTTGTTTTGTTTTTTCATCATTTCCAATGTCTGGTCATTACCTTTGAGCAGGGCAACAAACTTGCTCTCTGTTTTAAATATAATAATTTGTGCACATTAAATATTAATGCTCCAAATAAGCCATACTTGGATACTCTTCTGGAATTGTGGGAGGCTCATGAATCGCGGGTGCCTCTCCCAGATGCCTGAAAAACTAAGGCCCAGATTTATCAAGCCTTAGAGAGTGATAAATTGCTTGGTGATAAAGTACCAACCAATCAGCTCCTGTCATTTTTCAAACACAGGGATATTTAATAAAACATAATTATCTCATAAAAGCTGGAAATGTGATATTTATGTTCTCTGGAGATGGAGATAAATATCTCCTCTCCAGTGGCAGTTGCAGAGTAGTCCAAAATTCATGCAGTGAAGCCACACCAACTGCCACGTGCCACCCCAAACACTGCCAGACAGTGCTGTTCGGGACTCAATGGCAGTTGGTGTGGCTCCCCTGTTTGAATTTTGGACTGTGCTGTCACTGGAGAGGAGATACAGTGGGGATAGAAAGTTTGGGCAGCCCAGGCAAAAATTCATTTTAATGTGCAAAAAGAAGCCAAGGAAAGATGGAAAAATCTCCACAAGGCATCAAATTACAGATTAGACATTCTTATAACATGTCAAAAAAAGTTTGATTTTATTTCCATCATTTATACTTTCAAAAGAACAGAAAACAAAAAATGGCATCTGCAAAAGTTTGGGCACCCTGTAGAGTTAATACCTTGTACTGCCCCTTTCGGCAAGTATCACAGCTTGTAAACGCTTTCTGTAGCTAGCCAAGTGTCTTTCAATTCTTGTTTGAGGTATCTTCGCCCATTCTTCCTTACAAAAGTCTTCCAGTTCTTTGAGATTCCTGGGCTGTCTGTGACGCACAGCTCTTTTAAGGTCTATCCATAGATTTTCAATTATGTTGAGGTCAGGAGATTGTGAAGGCAATGGCAAAACCTTAAATTTACACCACTTGATGTAATCCACCGTGGATTTTGAGGTGTGTTTAGGATCATTATCCATTTGTAGAAGCAAGCCTCTCTTTAACTTCAGCTTTTTCACAGATGGCATCAAGTCAACGTCCAAAATTTGTTGGAATCCTATTTAATCCATTTTTCCTTCTACTCGTGAAATGTTCCCTGTGCCACTGGCTGCAATACAACCCCAAAGCATGATTGATCCACCCCCATGCATAACAGTTAGACAGAGGTTCTTTTCATTAAATTCTGTGCCCTTCCTTCTCCAAACGTACCTTTGCTCATTCCGGCCAAAAAGTTCTATTTTAACCTCATCAGTCCACAGAACTTTATTCCAAAATGCATCAGGCTTGTCTATATGTTCATTTGCAAACTTCAAACGCTGATTTTTGTGGTGAGGACGTAGAAGAGGTTTTCTTCTGATGACTCTTCCATGAAGACCATATTTGAACAAGTATCTCTTTATAGTGGAATAGTGTACCGCAACTCCAGTGTCTGCCAGATCTTCCTGGAGGAATTGTGCAGTCAAACGTGGATTTTTACTTGCTTTTCTCACAATCCTGCAAGCTGTTCTGTCTGATATTTTTCTTGGTCTTCCAGATCTTGCTTTAACTTCCACTGTTCCTGATGACTGCCATTTCTTAATTACATTCTGAACAGAGGATATGGGCATCTGATAACGCTTTGCTATCTTCTTAAAGCCTTCTTCTGCTTTGTGAGCGTCAACTATTCTCAGTTTCAGTGTTCTACACAACTGCTTAGAGGAACCCATGGTGCTGATTGTTGGAGCAAGGTCAGATGAGTCTGGGCTTTTAAAACCTTTGAGATTGACATCACCTGGTCTTTCCAGACGATGATTGAGAACAATCCATGACACTGCCAGGTCTCAGCTGTCCAAAGGGGGCAGTACAAGGTATTAACTCTGCAGGGTGCACAAACTTTTGCAGACGCCATTTTTTGTTTTCTGTTCTTTTGAAAGTGTAAATGATGGAAATGAAATCAAACTTTTTTTGACGTGTTATAAGAATGTCTAATCTGTAATTTGATGCCTTTTGGAGATTTTTCCATCTTTCCTTGGCCTCTTTTTGCACATTAAAATGAATTTTTGCGTGGGGTGCCCAAACTTTCGATCCCCACTGTATTTATCTTCATCTTGTCACAAATGAGGGCTGGTGTTGGCAGCGGGAAGCCCAGTTGTAGGGGCTGACGGGTACCTGAATTTAGGAGGTGAGATGGGACTCCTAGACATGCAAAGGAGCTGCAGTACCAATGCCCGAAGGCGTGACCACGACAACTGGAGGTGACTTTAAGGTTCTTATTAAATAATAAAAGTTATAGAAAGTGCAACAAAACATTAACCGTCAAAGAAAGTCTCTGAGTTCCTACTGGTTTGAGAAAAGCAACTGGGGAGTTGGTTTAAAGTGCTTTATGATGCTAGAGATCGCAGGTAAAGCATTTAAGTGACGCTAGGGATCATAGAAATAGCACTTCACTGTAATTGCAGATTCTTGAAGATAGTGAGAGCAAAGCACCACTGGAGAAGAGCTGCTGGAAGCCGGGGCACACACTCTGCCAACGCAGGGTGCCATAGCAAGAGAGTCAGGCTGCACCACAGAGTGTAATCACAGGAGAGTCAGGCTGCACCACAGAGTGTAATCACAGGAGAGTCAGGCTGCACCACAGAGTGTAATCACAGGAGAGTCAGGCTGTACCGTAGAGTGTAATCACAGGAGAGTCAGGCTGTACCGCAGAGTGTAATCACAGGAGAGTCAGGCTGTACCGTAGAGTGTAATCACAGGAGAGTCAGGCTGCACCACAGAGTGTAATCACAGGAGAGTCAGGCTGCACCGCAGAGTGTAATTACAGGAGAGTCTCTAGTAAAGTGTCACAACTGAGGGCCTGAGTTGACGGGAGGCAACCTCAGTTGTAGGGGCTGAGATGTAACGGAACCTGGGAGGTTGTATCAGACCCCTAGACATGTAAGTAACATGTAGAATAACTGCCCGAAGGCGTGACCACGACAACCAGGATAAAAGTCAATGATGTTTATTATGACAAACTCCGTAACACAGCAGCAGTAAAGGAAACATAAAAGTCAACAGAGGATAAATACAATTCCTGGGTACTACAGGGTGGCAAGGGCCACAGGCACTGGTAGTGTGAGACAGTTCTTATAATCTTCTAGTTGGAAAGTCCTTACCAGGCCTGACTGTAGCAATGGAGAGAACCCAGGATCGTACCAGCTGGTGTTCCAGGAAAGGCTGGGCTGCTGAAGATAAAACGGCTGCTGTGGATACTGGCTGGAACCAGACTGTTGTTGGTACGGAGTGGATACTGGCTGGAACCAGTTAAATAATAAACGAACTTGAGAGCGATGAAATAATAATGAAGTTTGGAGTTTGAGAGCGGTGAAATAATAATACCGGTGGAGAGTGGTAAACTGCAGAAAGGACACCAGCCCTTTAAGAGAAGCTGTACACTGCTGGAAGCTGGGCTGGAAGCAGGTGATTGATAATGAAGTTTGGAGTTTGAGAGCGGTGAAATAATAATACCGGTGGAGAGTGGTAAACTGCAGAAAGGACACCGGCCCTTTAAGAGAAGCTGTACACTGCTGGAAGCTGGGCTGGAAGCAGGTGATTGACTTGAGAGCGATGAAATAATAATACCGGTGGAGAGTGGTAAACTGCAGAAAGGACACCGGCCCTTTAAGAGAAGCTGTACACTGCTGGAAGCTGGGCTGGAAGCAGGTGATTGTTGTGGCTGGAAACAGGTGAGTCCAGAATGGATCGGAGAGTCAGGCTACACCGCAGATGGAATGCTGGTGCGGGTCTCTATAGCAGAAGTCTGGAGACAGGAGCTGGAACCTGGAAGACAACCACAGGAGAGAGACAAACTGGAACTAGGTTAGACAACCAAAGCACTGACGCCTTCCTTGCTCAGGCACAGCTTACTTATACCTGCAGCAAGGAAGGGGTTGGCTAGGCAATTATGCAAATCAACAATACAGACAGCAGATTGGTGGAAATGATCAGATGACAAAATCCAAGATGGCTGCGCCCATGCAGACACTTGGAGGGAAGATTGGTTTGTAATCCATATGAGAATTGAAACAGTAATGGCGACGCCAGCCACAGGAGACAGGAGACGCCAGACTGACAAGCGCACATTTAACCACGCGGGCACAGCGGAGGCCGCGGCTGATGAAATCACCACTCTGACATTCTGCATGTGGAAACTCAGGAACAGCGGGATCCGGTCCTGGAACGCTGAGCCAGCCTTAGGAGGCATCTGAAGGGTAAGTAATGGCGTCCAGATACCCGGATCGTGACAGCACCCCTCCCTTTAGGAGTGGCCCCAGGACACTTCTTAGGCTTTAAAGGAAACTTTGCGTGGAAATTTCGGACCAAGGCAGGAGCATGGACGTCTGAGGCATTGGTCCAAGAGCGTTCTTCAGGACCATAGCCCTTCCAGTCAATGAGGTATTGTAACTGACCGTAACGGAAACGTGAGTCCAAAATCTTGGCCACCTCGTACTCGACTCCCCGTTGAGTCTGAACTTTGGGAGCTGGAGGAAGTGCGGAATGAAACCGATTCAGGATCAGCGGTTTCAACAAAGAAACATGAAATGTCCTGGGTATTTTCAAGAAGGATGGTAACTGTAACCTGTAGGCAACAGGATTGATGACTTGTTCAACCTTGAAGGGTCCGATGTAGCGAGGTGCAAATTTCATGCTGGGAACTCTCAACCTCAAATTCTTCGTGGACAACCACACACGATCACCCACCTTGAGAGCAGGAACCGCTCTACGCTTCCTATCGGCAAACTTCTTATACCTGAATGAGGCTTTAAGCAGGGCTGCGCGGACGTTCCTCCAGTTATTTGAGAACTGACGCAAGGTGACATCCACTGCTGGAACAGAAGTTGCAGGAAGCGGTTGGAATTCTGGGACTTTAGGGTGGAATCCATAATTAATGAAGAATGGAGTAGAAGAGGATGAGGAATGGTATTGATTGTTGTGGCTGAACTCGGCCCAAGGAAGGAGTTGAACCCAGTCATCTTGAGAGGAAGACACATATATACGGAGGAAAGCCTCCAAGTCCTGATTCACCCTCTCGGTTTGACCATTGGTCTGAGGATGGTAAGCCGTGGAAAACTTTAACTTGACTTGGAGGGCTTGACACAAACTTCGCCAAAATTTGGCTACAAATTGTACTCCACGATCCGAGATGATCTCTTCAGGAAGACCGTGAAGTCGGAAGATCTCTTGTATAAACACTTGAGCCAACTTGGAAGCTGACGGAAGACCGGTGAGAGGGATGAAATGTGCCATCTTGGTGAACCGGTCAACTACCACCCAGATGGTATTAAACTTGTTGCAGATAGGTAGATCGGAAACAAAGTCCATCGACAAATGGGTCCATGGTCGACGGGGAACAGATAATGGAACCAGTTGCCCCGCAGGCGACTGGCGGGAGACTTTGTGTTGGGCACACTTTGGGCAGGAGGCAATAAATTCCATAACGTCCTTCTTCAGAGTTGGCCACCAGTAGGACCTAGAAATAAATTCAAGGGTTTTCTGAATGCCTGTATGTCCAGCAAAACGGGAAGCATGGGCCCAATGCATGAGCTTCTTCCTTAGAACTGGCTTAACAAAACTTTTCCCTGGTGGAGGCGTAGAGTCCATCCCTACCGTGGAGAAAGCCAACGGATTAATAATAGGATGCTTGTCTGCAGACTCGGACTCATTTTCTTGCTCCCATGAGCGGGAAAGGGCATCGGCCTTACGATTCTGAGAACCCGGACAGAACTGGAGTTTAAAGTCAAACCTAGAGAAGAAAAGTGCCCATCTGGCCTGACGAGGATTCAGACATTGTGCGCCTTTGAGATATAAAAGATTTTTGTGGTCGGTAAGTATGGTGATTGAGTGGGAAGCTCCCTCCAACAGGTATCTCCACTCCTCCAGAGCGAGCTTGATGGCTAGCAACTCCTGATCGCCAATGGCATAGTTGCGCTCAGCTGGGGAGAACTTCCGGGAGAAGAAACTGCAAGGATGTAGATGTCCATCTTTGGCCCTCTGGGATAACACTGCTCCTACTCCAACGGAGGAGGCATCTACCTCTAAGATAAAAGGAGAGTCGGTGTCAGGCTGTTTCAGAACTGGTGCAGAGATGAACCGTTGCTTCAGAAGGTGAAAGGCCTGTGTAGCTTCCTCGGACCACTTGGACGGATTAGCACCTTTCTTGGTTAATGCAGTGATAGGCGCCACAATGGTGGAAAAGTCTCGTATAAATTTTCTATAATAATTGGCGAACCCTAAGAACCTCTGGACCCCTTTGAGGCTTAAGGGTATAGGCCAATTCTGGATTGCTTGGAGTTTCTCAGGATCCATCTCTAGTCCGGAACCGGACACAATGTAACCTAGAAACGGAATGGTTTTAACTTCAAACACACACTTCTCCAATTTACAATAGAGGTGATTGACACGGAGACGGGAAAGAACCTCTTTTACCCAGAAACGATGATCTTCGAGATTATTAGCAAAGATGAGGATGTCGTCTAGATAAACCACGACATGGCGGTACAAGATGTCCCTGAAGATCTCATTCACGAAGTGCTGGAAGACTGCTGGAGCGTTGCTCAATCCGAAGGGCATGACGAGGTACTCATAATGTCCGTCACGGGTGTTAAAGGCGGTCTTCCACTCGTCACCCTCACGGATTCGGATGAGATTGTAGGCACCCCTCAAGTCCAGCTTTGTGAAAATGGTTGCACCACTAACTCTATCAAAGAGCTCAGTAATCAGGGGTAAAGGGTATCGGTTCTTGACGGTAATGTCGTTCAGACCTCTGTAGTCGATGCACGGACGCAGACCACCGTCTTTCTTCTTAACGAAGAAGAAGCCTGCGCCGGCTGGAGAAGAAGATGGTCGGATGAAACCCTTCGCCAGGTTCTCTTTGATGTACTCTTCCATGGAGTGTGTCTCGGGCAGAGACAACGGATAAGTTCGGCCTCGCGGTGGAACCTTCCCTGGAATGAGGTCGATTGGGCAGTCCCATTCTCTATGAGGAGGAAGGATATCAGCAGAGGCTTTACTGAACACATCCGTGAAGTCTTGATATGGAGGAGGCGGAACATCAGTTGACCTGGGGGAGGAAGAACAAACAGGAAGAACTTTGGCTAAACAAGTCTCAGCACAGGAGGGACCCCATGCCAGTATTTGCGTAGTCATCCAGTCAATTGATGGGTTGTGGAGACGGAGCCATGGAAGGCCTAAAACCACTGGATGTGTGGCTCTTGGAATCACTAAAAAAGAAATATACTCAGAATGAAGAACTCCCACTCTCAGACGAACTGGAAGAGTCCTTAAGGAAATGACTGCGTCAAAAATCTTGCTGCCATCCACGGCAGTCAAAGAGATGGACGAGGACAGTCTCTCGGTGGGTAGGGACCACCGTTTAACATAAGCTTCGGTTATGAAATTTCCAGCTGCTCCGGAATCAAGGAGGGCAATGACGTTCCTGTAACGTTGAGCAATTTGGAGCGACACTGGGAGGTTACAGTCATGAGGAGATGGAGAGGAGATCATTACTCCTAGCCGGCCCTCTCCTTGGCGAGCTAGGATCTGGAGTTTCCCGGACGTTTGGGACAGGCATTGATAGTGTGCGACGGAGCTGCACAGTAGAGACAGAGAGACTCAGAGAGACGTCTTCGGCGCTCAGCGGGAGATAGACGGGAACGACTAATTTGCATAGGCTCATCCTTGGATGGAGATGGTTGACGAGGAGGAGGAGCAGAAGATTTAGGAGTAGATGATCTTCCTCGCTCGGTTGCTCTCTCTCTGAAACGTAGATCAACCTTCGTGCAAAGAGAAATTAGCTCATCCAACTTAGAGGGCAAGTCTCTGGTAGCTAACTCATCCTTGATGCGTTCTGATAAGCCATGCCAGAATGCAGCATACAGGGCCTCGTCGTTCCATGCCAGTTCGGATGCCAGGATTTTAAACTGTATAAGATACTGTCCCACAGTACGTGTTCCCTGGCGTAAACGAAGAATCTCAGATGAAGCAGATGTTATCCGGCCTGGCTCGTCGAAGATGCGCCTGAATGTAGCTACAAAGTCAGTATAGGAGGATAGCAGGGGATCAGACTTCTCCCATAAAGTTGATGCCCAGTCAAGGGCTGAGCCACTGAGAAGGGAGATGATATAGGCAATTTTGGTACGGTCACTGAAGAAATTGCCAGGTAGAAGCTCAAAGTGGATTTCACATTGATTGAGAAATCCCCTGCAGAACCTTGGAGATCCATCAAATTTTGCTGGCGTTGGAAGATGAAGATGTGGACTGGAAATGGGTAAGGTGGGTGGGGTTACAGCTGGTGTCACTGTAGTGGACGCACCGGACGTGCCAGGTCCACGGAGGGTCGTTTGAATCCCATCCAGCCGTGTAGAGAGATCCTGGAGACAGCGGATGATGTGGCCCTGTGCAGCCTCCTGATGTTCAAGTCGGGCTGCCAGTTCTTGCATCGGCCTGGCCGCTTGATCCTGGTCTCCGGCTGGATTCATTAGGTCAGTGCTTACTGTCACAACTGAGGGCCTGAGTTGACGGGAGGCAACCTCAGTTGTAGGGGCTGAGATGTAACGGAACCTGAGAGGTTGTATCAGACCCATAGACATGTAAGTAACATGTAGAATAACTGCCCGAAGGCGTGACCACGACAACCAGGATAAAAGTCAATGATGTTTATTATGACAAACTCCGTAACACAGCAGCAGTAAAGGAAACATAAAAGTCAACAGAGGATAAATACAATTCCTGGGTACTACAGGGTGGCAAGGGCCACAGGCACTGGTAGTGTGAGACAGTTCTTATAATCTTCTAGTTGGAAAGTCCTTACCAGGCCTGACTGTAGCAATGGAGAGAACCCAGGATCGTACCAGCTGGTGTTCCAGGAAAGGCTGGGCTGCTGAAGATAAAACGGCTGCTGTGGATACTGGCTGGAACCAGACTGTTGTTGGTACGGAGTGGATACTGGCTGGAACCAGTTAAATAATAAACGAACTTGAGAGCGATGAAATAATAATGAAGTTTGGAGTTTGAGAGCGGTGAAATAATAATACCGGTGGAGAGTGGTAAACTGCAGAAAGGACACCGGCCCTTTAAGAGAAGCTGTACACTGCTGGAAGCTGGGCTGGAAGCAGGTGATTGACTTGAGAGCGATGAAATAATAATACCGGTGGAGAGTGGTAAACTGCAGAAAGGACACCGGCCCTTTAAGAGAAGCTGTACACTGCTGGAAGCTGGGCTGGAAGCAGGTGATTGTTGTGGCTGGAAACAGGTGAGTCCAGAATGGATCGGAGAGTCAGGCTACACCGCAGATGGAATGCTGGTGCGGGTCTCTATAGCAGAAGTCTGGAGACAGGAGCTGGAACCTGGAAGACAACCACAGGAGAGAGACAAACTGGAACTAGGTTAGACAACCAAAGCACTGACGCCTTCCTTGCTCAGGCACAGCTTACTTATACCTGCAGCAAGGAAGGGGTTGGCTAGGCAATTATGCAAATCAACAATACAGACAGCAGATTGGTGGAAATGATCAGATGACAAAATCCAAGATGGCTGCGCCCATGCAGACACTTGGAGGGAAGTTTGGTTTGTAATCCATGTGAGAATTGAAACAGTAATTGCGACGCCGGCCACAGGAGACAGGAGACGCCAGACTGACAAGCGCACATTTAACCACGCGGGCACAGCGGAGGCCGCGGCTGATGAAATCACCACTCTGACATTCTGCATGTGGAAACTCAGGAACAGCGGGATCCGGTCCTGGAACGCTGAGCCAGCCTTAGGAGGCATCTGAAGGGTAAGTAATGGCGTCCAGATACCCGGATCGTGACATAAAGCTGAAGACTGGAATCACTGGGAAGACAATTGAAGCACTGACAGCTTCCTGGGTGCTGGGACAGGATATTTATACATGCTGACAATTACCCCAGGCTCCAGCAGCACAGCAGATTGGTGGAAAGAGTAACATTTGATTACATCCAACATGGCTGCGCTCATGACAGTGTCCGAAGGGGAAAAGAACCATGTGCCAAACCACAATGGGGGCGAAGGGCGCGGCAACAGAAGGGTCCACACTCCTCCACACACACAGCAGCACAGGGATGGCGGCGGCAGCCGCAGCACAGAGAGAACGTCACCCTCAGCTCCCATGACGCAAGATCGCGCACGCGCGGCGGCGGGACAGAGAAAACCATACTGGTAGTAAATTACATCACTGAGAAGGCCGCTGA
This sequence comes from Pseudophryne corroboree, assembly GCF_028390025.1. Classification (NCBI taxonomy): domain Eukaryota; kingdom Metazoa; phylum Chordata; class Amphibia; order Anura; family Myobatrachidae; genus Pseudophryne; species Pseudophryne corroboree. The sequence goes on from NC_086455.1 coordinate 48,259,680, forward strand.
ACCAGCGCTGTGGAACAACAAACAAGGTAATGTAAACAATACACCACCTAGCAAGCTGAGCCCCCGGCCCTGGAACGCTGAGCTAATCTCAGGAGGCACGTAACTGGCAGAAAATGGTGTCTAGTTACCTGGATCGTGACACATCTCCAGAGAACATAAATATCACATTTTCCAGCTTTTATGAGATAATTATGTTTTATTAAATATCCCCCACAGCCTGTAACATGACAGTTAGCAGCAGGTTAGTTGGTACTTTATCGCTGTGCAATTCATCACTCTCCAAGGCTTGATAAATCTGGGCCATTAATGTCTCCCATAGCCCACTCACAGCCATCCACTTCATGAGTGAAGTGGTTAGTCCAGAGCAGCTTCATGATGTGATTTGCGCAGAATTGCATCATTGTGGGGGCTGTACAATGCTGGTAATAGCCATTTAAACCCAGTAAGAAAGAGATCCACTCCCAAAACCACAGCTCTCATGCAATATAAGAATATTTCTTGCTAACATTTCAGCACAGGTCAAAGTCTCTCATTCATTGAGGTGAGGTGACAAAGTGACACATCAGTACTTAGTGATTATCAAAGAAGTGATAGGACACCCTGACTCATTCTCAATACGACAGCACTCTCACTGACTCATAAAAGAAATGTGTGAAGTTCGTTAGACCAGTACAAGTTTTATGAGCCCTATATAAGTGTTAATGCGGAAGAGTTTCTGTATATATATTGTGACAAGGATCACACACACGGGAACTTAGATGAACACTTTCAATGTTTATTTTGCACAGCAGGTCACCACATAGCAAGTTGGTTCCATACAGTCGGTATTACAGGCAGTAGCATACAGGTACTCACAGCATAGCTGTCACGATCCGGGTATCTGGACGCCATTTCTTACCCTTCAGATGCCTCCTAAGGCTGGCTCAGCGTTCCAGGACCGGATCCCGCTGTTCCTGAGTTTCCACATGCAGAATGTCAGAGTGGTGATTTCATCAGCCGCGGCCTCCGCTGTGCCCGCGTGGTTAAATGTGCGCTTGTCAGTCTGGCGTCTCCTGTCTCCTGTGGCCGGCGTCGCCATTACTGTTTCAATTCTCACATGGATTACAAACCAAACTTCCCTCCAAGTGTCTGCATGGGCGCAGCCATCTTGGATTTTGTCATCTGATCATTTCCACCAATCTGCTGTCTGTATTGTTGATTTGCATAATTGCCTAGCCAACCCCTTCCTTGCTGCAGGTATAAGTAAGCTGTGCCTGAGCAAGGAAGGCGTCAGTGCTTTGGTTGTCTAACCTAGTTCCAGTTTGTCTCTCTCCTGTGGTTGTCTTCCAGGTTCCAGCTCCTGTCTCCAGACTTCTGCTATAGAGACCCGCACCAGCATTCCATCTGCGGTGTAGCCTGACTCTCCACCGGTATTATTATTTCACCGCTCTCAAACTCCAAACTTCATTATCAATCACCTGCTTCCAGCCCAGCTTCCAGCAGTGTACAGCTTCTCTTAAAGGGCCGGTGTCCTTTCTGCAGTTTACCACTCTCCACCGGTATTATTATTTCACCGTTCTCAAACTCCAAACTTCATTATTATTTCATCGCTCTCAAGTTCGTTTATTATTTAACTGGTTCCAGCCAGTATCCACTCCGTACCAACAACAGTCTGGTTCCAGCCAGTATCCACAGCAGCCGTTTTATCTTCAGCAGCCCAGCCTTTCCTGGAACATCAGCTGGTACGATCCTGGGTTCTCTCCATTGCTACAGTCAGGCCTGGTAAGGACTTTCCAACTAGAAGATTATAAGAACTGTCTCACACTACCAGTGCCTGTGGCCCTTGCCACCCTGTAGTACCCAGGAATTGTATTTATCCTCTGTTGACTTTTATGTTTCCTTTACTGCTGCTGTGTTACGGAGTTTGTCATAATAAACATCATTGACTTTTATCCTGGTTGTCGTGGTCACGCCTTCGGGCAGTTATTCTACATGTTACTTACATGTCTAGGGGTCTGATACAACCTCCCAGGTTCCGTTACATCTCAGCCCCTACAACTGAGGCTGCCTCCCGTCAGCTCAGGCCCTCAGTTGTGACAGTAAGCACTGACCTAATGAATCCAGCCGGAGACCAGGATCAAGCGGCGGGGCCGATGCAAGAACTAGCAGCCCGACTTGAACATCAGGAGGCTGCACAGGGCCACATCATCCGCTGTCTCCAGGATCTCTCTACACGGCTGGAAGGGATTCAAACGACCCTCCGTGGACCTGGCACGCCCGGTGCGTCCACTACAGTGACACCAGCTGTAACCCCACCCACCTTACCCATTTCCAGTCCACATCTTCATCTTCCAACGCCAGCAAAATTTGATGGATCTCCAAGGTTCTGCAGGGGATTTCTCAATCAATGTGAAATCCACTTTGAGCTTCTACCTGGCAATTTCTTCAGTGACCGTACCAAAATTGCCTATATCATCTCCCTTCTCAGTGGCTCAGCCCTTGACTGGGCATCACCTTTATGGGAGAAGTCTGATCCCCTGCTATCCTCCTATACTGACTTTGTAGCTACATTCAGGCGCATCTTCGACGAGCCAGGCCGGATAACATCTGCTTCATCTGAGATTCTCCGTTTACGCCAGGGAACACGTACTGTGGGACAGTATCTTATACAGTTTAAAATCCTGGCATCCGAACTGGCATGGAACGACGAGGCCCTGTATGCTGCATTCTGGCATGGCTTATCAGAACGCATCAAGGATGAGTTAGCTACCAGAGACTTGCCCTCTAAGTTGGATGAGCTAATTTCTCTTTGCACGAAGGTTGATCTACGTTTCAGAGAGAGAGCAACCGAGCGAGGAAGATCATCTACTCCTAAATCTTCTGCTCCTCCTCCTCGTCAACCATCTCCATCCAAGGATGAGCCTATGCAAATTAGTCGTTCCCGTCTATCTCCCGCTGAGCGCCGAAGACGTCTCTCTGAGTCTCTCGGTCTCTACTGTGCAGCTCCGTCGCACACTATCAATGCCTGTCCCAAACGTCCGGGAAACTCCAGATCCTAGCTCGCCAAGGAGAGGGCCGGCTAGGAGTAATGATCTCCTCTCCATCTCCTCATGACTGTAACCTCCCAGTGTCGCTCCAAATTGCTCAACGTTACAGGAACGTCATTGCCCTCCTTGATTCCGGAGCAGCTGGGAATTTCATAACCGAAGCTTATGTTAAACGGTGGTCCCTACCCACCGAGAGACTGTCCTCGTCCATCTCTTTGACTGCCGTGGATGGCAGCAAGATTTTTGACGCAGTCATTTCCTTAAGGACTCTTCCAGTTCGTCTGAGAGTGGGAGTTCTTCATTCTGAGTATATTTCTTTTTTAGTGATTCCAAGAGCCACACATCCAGTGGTTTTAGGCCTTCCATGGCTCCGTCTCCACAACCCATCAATTGACTGGACGACTACGCAAATACTGGCATGGGGTCCCTCCTGTGCTGAGACTTGTTTAGCCAAAGTTCTTCCTGTTTGTTCTTCCTTCCCCAGGTCATCTGATGTTCCGCCTCCTCCATATCAAGACTTCACGGACGTGTTCAGTAAAGCCTCTGCTGATATCCTTCCTCCTCATAGAGAATGGGACTGCCCAATCGACCTCATTCCAGGGAAGGTTCCACCGCGAGGCCGAACTTATCCGTTGTCTCTGCCTGAGACACACTCCATGGAAGAGTACATCAAAGAGAACCTGGCGAAGGGTTTCATCCGACCATCTTCTTCTCCAGCCGGCGCAGGCTTCTTCTTCGTTAAGAAGAAAGACGGTGGTCTGCGTCCGTGCATCGACTACAGAGGTCTGAACGACATTACCGTCAAGAACCGATACCCTTTACCCCTGATTACCGAGCTCTTTGATAGAGTTAGTGGTGCAACCATTTTTACAAAGCTGGACTTGAGGGGTGCCTACAATCTCATCCGAATCCGTGAGGGTGACGAGTGGAAGACCGCCTTTAACACCCGTGACGGACATTATGAGTACCTCGTCATGCCCTTCGGATTGAGCAACGCTCCAGCAGTCTTCCAGCACTTCGTGAATGAGATCTTCAGGGACATCTTGTACCGCCATGTCGTGGTTTATCTAGACGACATCCTCATCTTTGCTAATAATCTCGAAGATCATCGTTTCTGGGTAAAAGAGGTTCTTTCCCGTCTCCGTGTCAATCACCTCTATTGTAAATTGGAGAAAAGTGTGTTTGAAGTTAAAACCATTCCGTTTCTAGGTTACATTGTGTCCGGTTCCGGACTAGAGATGGATCCTGAGAAACTCCAAGCAATCCAGAATTGGCCTATACCCTTAAGCCTCAAAGGGGTCCAGAGGTTCTTAGGGTTCGCCAATTATTATAGAAAATGTATTCGAGACTTTTCCACCATTGTGGCGCCTATCACTGCATTAACCAAGAAAGGTGCTAATCCGTCCAAGTGGTCCGAGGAAGCTACACAGGCCTTTCACCTTCTGAAGCAACGGTTCATTTCTGCACCAGTTCTGAAACAGCCCGACATCGACTCCCCTTTTATCTTAGAGGTAGATGCCTCCTCCGTTGGAGTAGGAGCAGTGTTATCCCAGAGGGCCAAAGATGGACATCTACATCCTTGCAGTTTCTTCTCCCGGAAGTTCTCCCCAGCTGAGCGCAACTATGCCATTGGCGATCAGGAGTTGCTAGCCATCAAGCTCGCTCTGGAGGAGTGGAGATACCTGTTGGAGGGAGCTTCCCACTCAATCACCATACTTACCGACCACAAAAATCTTTTATATCTCAAAGGCGCACAATGTCTGAATCCTCGTCAGGCCAGATGGGCACTTTTCTTCTCTAGGTTTGACTTTAAACTCCAGTTCTGTCCGGGTTCTCAGAATCGTAAGGTCGATGCCCTTTCCCGCTCATGGGAGCAAGAAAATGAGTCCGAGTCTGCAGACAAGCATCCTATTATTAATCCGTTGGCATTCTACACGGTAGGGATGGACTCTACGCCTCCACCAGGGAAAAGTTTTGTTAAGCCAGTTCTAAGGAAGAAGCTCATGCATTGGGCCCATGCTTCCCGTTTTGCTGGACATACAGGCATTCAGAAAACCCTTGAATTTATTTCTAGGTCCTACTGGTGGCCAACTCTGAAGAAGGACGTTATGGAATTTATTGCCTCCTGCCCAAAGTGTGCCCAACACAAAGTCTCCCGCCAGTCGCCTGCGGGGCAACTGGTTCCATTATCTGTTCCCCGTCGACCGTGGACCCATTTGTCGATGGACTTTGTTTCCGATCTACCTATCTGTAACAAGTTTAATACCATCTGGGTGGTAGTTGACCGGTTCACCAAGATGGCACATTTCATCCCTCTCACCGGTCTTCCGTCAGCTTCCAAGTTGGCTCAAGTGTTTATACAAGAGATCTTCCGACTTTACGGTCTTCCTGAAGAGATCATCTCGGATCGTGGAGTACAATTTGTAGCCAAATTTTGGCGAAGTTTGTGTCAAGCCCTCTAAGTCAAGTTAAAGTTTTCCACGGCTTACCATCCTCAGACCAATGGTCAAACCGAGAGGGTGAATCAGGACTTGGAGGCCTTCCTCCGTATATATGTGTCTTCCTCTCAAGATGACTGGGTTCAACTCCTTCCTTGGGCCGAGTTCAGCCACAACAATCAATACCATTCCTCATCCTCTTCTACACCATTCTTCATTAATTATGGATTCCACCCTAAAGTCCCAGAATTCCAACCGCTTCCCGCAACTTCTGTTCCAGCAGTGGATGTCACCTTGCGTCAGTTTTCAAATAACTGGAGGAACGTCCGCGCAGCCCTGCTTAAAGCCTCATTCAGGTATAAGAAGTTTGCCGATAGGAAGCGTAGAGCGGTTCCTGCTCTCAAGGTGGGTGATCGTGTGTGGTTGTCCACGAAGAATTTGAGGTTGAGAGTTCCCAGCATGAAATTTGCACCTCGCTACATCGGACCCTTCAAGATTGAACAAGTCATCAATCCTGTTGCCTACAGATTACAGTTACCATCCTTCTTGAAAATACCCAGGACATTTCATGTTTCTTTGTTGAAACCGCTGATCCTGAATCGGTTTCATTCCGCACTTCCTCCAGCTCCCAAAGTTCAGACTCAACGGGGAGTCGAGTACGAGGTGGCCAAGATTTTGGACTCACGTTTCCGTTACGGTCAGTTACAATACCTCATTGACTGGAAGGGCTCTCTGGACGCCATTTCTTACCCTTCAGATGCCTCCTAAGGCTGGCTCAGCGTTCCAGGACCGGATCCCGCTGTTCCTGAGTTTCCACATGCAGAATGTCAGAGTGGTGATTTCATCAGCCGCGGCCTCCGCTGTGCCCGCGTGGTTAAATATGCGCTTGTCAGTCTGGCGTCTCCTGTCTCCTGTGGCCGGCGTCGCCATTACTGTTTCAATTCTCACATGGATTACAAACCAAACTTCCCTCCAAGTGTCTGCATGGGTGCAGCCATCTTGACTTTTGTCATCTGATCATTTCCACCAATCTGCTGTCTGTATTGTTGATTTGCATAATTGCCTAGCCAACCCCTTCCTTGCTGCAGGTATAAGTAAGCTGTGCCTGAGCAAGGAAGGCGTCAGTGCTTTGGTTGTCTAACCTAGTTCCAGTTTGTCTCTCTCCTGTGGTTGTCTTCCAGGTTCCAGCTCCTGTCTCCAGACTTCTGCTATAGAGACCCGCACCAGCATTCCATCTGCGGTGTAGCCTGACTCTCCACCGGTATTATTATTTCACCGCTCTCAAACTCCAAACTTCATTATCAATCACCTGCTTCCAGCCCAGCTTCCAGCAGTGTACAGCTTCTCTTAAAGGGCCGGTGTCCTTTCTGCAGTTTACCACTCTCCACCGGTATTATTATTTCACCGTTCTCAAACTCCAAACTTCATTATTATTTCATCGCTCTCAAGTTCGTTTATTATTTAACTGGTTCCAGCCAGTATCCACTCCGTACCAACAACAGTCTGGTTCCAGCCAGTATCCACAGCAGCCGTTTTATCTTCAGCAGCCCAGCCTTTCCTGGAACATCAGCTGGTACGATCCTGGGTTCTCTCCATTGCTACAGTCAGGCCTGGTAAGGACTTTCCAACTAGAAGATTATAAGAACTGTCTCACACTACCAGTGCCTGTGGCCCTTGCCACCCTGTAGTACCCAGGAATTGTATTTATCATCTGTTGACTTTTATGTTTCCTTTACTGCTGCTGTGTTACGGAGTTTGTCATAATAAACATCATTGACTTTTATCCTGGTTGTCGTGGTCACGCCTTCGGGCAGTTATTCTACATGTTACTTACATGTCTAGGGGTCTGATACAACCTCCCAGGTTACGTTACATCTCAGCCCCTACAACTGAGGCTGCCTCCCGTCAGCTCAGGCCCTCAGTTGTGACGATAGCAGACGCATGATAGGCTCCAGTGGTCCCTAGTCTAACCCACACAGCCGGCCTATCACTCGGGTAGCTATTCCACCGTCGACACACTGGATATATAATTGTAGTAGATACAGGTCCCAGATGAACTGGATGCAGGACTAGCAGGAAAACTGGGACCAGTTACCAGGACAAAGGAGACTGGGAACTTGTGCAGCGTGCAATGGCCATGTGCTGAGATCACAGAAACAGGCTCTAAGGCAGGGGTGGGCAATTATTTCAGCTGGGGGGCCACTTAACACTTCCAGCGAATATTCGAGGGCCACACATAAAATACTCAACAAGAGTCCCCTTTTTACACATTACGGCAGCCAGCGTGCCCTTTTTACACATTAAAGCAGACAGCGTGCCCTCTTTTACACAAGAAAGAAAGAAAGAGACAGAAAGAAAGAGACAGAAAGAAAGAGACAGACAGAAAGAAAGAAAGAAAGAAAGAAACAGAAAGAAAGAAAGAAACAGAAAGAAAGAATTATACTTACTCTCTCCGCTGGCTCAGGCTCCTCGGTGCAGCTTCTGCAGAGATCTGGGGCAGGGGAGAAGGGAGCCGCAGTAGCGCTGTGTAATTGGTGGAGGCGCTGCTGCTGTCCATCTGCTTCATCACTGATGCCCTCCGCCGTTGTGAATGCTGGGAAGCGCTTCCCAGCATTCACAGTGGCGGAGGGCAGCCTATGATGAACCAGAGGGACAGCAGCAGCAGCGCCTCTACCAATTACACTGCGCTGCTGCGGCTCCCTCCCCCACCTCCCTCCTCCTCCTTCTCCCCCATGCCGCTGCGCTCTTCTCCTCAGTAACTGGCCGCCGCTCCTGCTCACTGCCCTCCCCCCCCATGCCGCCCAGCGCATACCACAGAAAATCCCGGTCAGCTGACCCTGTGACGTGACCGGGATTTCCTCAGTGGCGCCGCGTCTGGGAGCAGTGTAACGCAATGACAAGCGGCTCAGCCTGTCGGGCCGCTTGTCATTGCACTCTGATGGGGCACAGCGGGACAGGCAGGATCGGTCCGCGGGCCGCATGTTGCCCACCCCTACTCTAAGGAGACCAGACTAGAACCTGACTCTCTCTGACACTGAACTCTATCACTGGCACAGTGGTATGTGGATACTCCCTAGTTAAAGGGAAACAGACCAATCACATGATAGTCTGGCTGAAGTTGCAGATAATGAGGTCCCGGTGATCAGTTGCTAGGAAACGAAAACAACAGAAGGGAGCAGCCGGATCCAGGTGCTAATCAACACAGAACTGACAGATTTGCAGCTGCTGCACACATAACAGTACCCCCCTCTTCAGGGGTGGACTCCGGACACCCCATCTGGGCCAAGGGGAACTAACCACAAAACAAGAACAAGGATTGACAAGACAGACTCAATTCCTCCGACAAGATTTATTTTTATTTTTCCCAGGTTGTTTAGGTTTGAACACAGTAATGCCAAATATATTGTCTGAACTGAAGGTACCTTCAACCAAAGGAATTTCATTGGCTTCAGAGTTGTAATCTGAGTTGGAGAGGAACAGTCAAGGTGCAATACTGTGTGGAATTATGTGTATTATGGGCATTACTGTGTGGCATTATGCATGGTTGAACTCAGTGGGGCCCATAGGGGCACATGGTAAACCTCTGGTGGGCCCCACTGTGTGTTGCTGAGTCAGATGCAGAACTAGCAGCGGGGGTATGGGGGCACCAGCCAAAATTTTGCCTAGGGCATCAAATTGGCTAGGGCCGGCTCTGGGAACAGAATGTAGCTGTATACATAGTTTGCAACACTAACTTGTAAAATTCTTCCAGTTCACCATAGAAGAATACAAGATCTGGTTCTTGGTCTTCAGAAGGAGACTGTGAGCTTTGCAGCTTGAGTTTCTTCTCCGAAATTACCATTTCAGAAGCTGGATTGGAAGTCTTTTCTAAGGACAAAGCATGGACCATCCCTCCTGGGGTCACGGCTGGAATCTTCCCTTCAAGGTACTTAATAGAATTATCTTCCCCCAGGGTCACAGCTGAAGTTCCTCCCTCTGGAGTTACAACAGAAATTTTCTCTCCTGAAATTTCAATAGGACTTTCCTCTTCAAGGGTCAAGATAGGGATCCCCCTTACAGGGGTCTCGATTGGAATTCTCTATTCATAGACTTTGGCTGGAATGATTTCTTCAGAGGTATCAACTTAAATCTCCCTTCTTGGGGTCTCAGCTGGAGCCTCCCTAGCTGGGGTCACAACAGGAGCTACATCTTCAAGGGTCACGACTAGAATCCTCTTTTCAGAGGCCTCAACTGGAGTCACCCTTTCAGGGATCTTGGTTGGAACTCCCTCCTTCAGAGGAACATTCCTTTCATGGGTTTCAGGTAGATCTGATGCACTCTCAGGAACTGATGAATCCAATGCTCTTTCTAGGACTATGCAATCATATGCCCCCTCAGGGGCTCCAGGCTTGGATGCTCCTTCTTGAGTCCGAACGTCGTACCCCATGCCTGAGGTCGGTAGAGTGTTTTTTTTGGGGTCTATACATGAGGTTCCTCTCCTAGGATCGGCACCTGGCACATCTTTTCTGGAGTCTGGACATCACATATCCCCTCTCGAGTTTTAACATTGGACTTCCCTTCTGTAGTCAAAATATCGGCTACCCCTCCTGGGGTCAAGCCATAAGCAGACACATTGAGTACTTCTCCAAAGGCCTGGATATTGACTTCCCCTCCAGGGATCAAATCATTGATCATGAAGTCGGATGCCTCACTTGAGGATAAAGAAAGGGGTTCATCTTCTGTGGCAGGAACATAGCTATCCCCATCTGGAGTCTGAACATTGGATGGGACATCAGATACTTCCTCTAGGGCTGGCAAGACTGAGCCCCCACCTGGGGCTGGACACTCGGAGCTCCCACCTGGGGCTGGACACTCCGTGCACCCACCTGGGGCTGGACACTCCGTGCACCCACCTGGGGCTGGACACTCGGTGCACCCACCTGGGGCTGGACACTCGGTGCACCCACCTGGGGCTGGACACTCGGTGCACCCACCTGGGGCTGGACACTCGGAGCCCCCACCTGGGGCTGGACACTCGGAGCCCCCACCTGGGGCTGGACACTCGGAGCCCCCACCTGGGGCTGGAGTGTAGGATGTACTTTCTAGGGCTGAAGAACCAGGGTTTACCCCGGAATAGAGGGATTTACAAAGCCTCAATTGGTTCCCAAGTCTTAACATGGGGCTTCGGGTCAAGGAACCCCAGTTGTTGGCTGGATTCTCCTCTTGGGAACCTTTGGCAACTTTATTGGAAGTTGGGGAGTCAGAGTTGACTTGTGATATTTTAAAAGAAAGCGCTACTTGGACTGAATCAATGTGTACATTAAAATAAAAAATTAAAAAAGCGGTACCTGTAAAAAAAGACATTATTAGTGGTATAATGTTTACACTCTTTTGAGTGAAATGGGTGAAGGGGTAGCCAGCAACACTTATTTTTTATTTTTTTTTGTCCTGATTTACCGGTGGTTTCCTACCTTTCCCTGTACTTATAGCTCCGAGGCAGCTGAGAGCACTGCGGCTCTGGTGTTTCCTCTTCTGCGGCTGTTGACAGGGCTGGCAGCGCTTACGAGTCCCGCTGCGTCCTGCGGGCTGTGAGCTGGTGTGATGTTAATCCCGGCTTCAGGTGCAGCTGGTGTTTCCTCTGCTCGTGTTGCGGCCGATGTTGAGGCCGTGCACAGGGCTTCCTCCTTGGTATATGTGTGATCTCCAACGCGTTTCATGCAATTCAATGCACTTTTTCGAGGAGTGAAATTAATAAAAAGTTATTTTTATTTGGTTTTATTTATATTAAAAAATACCGGGACTTCCGGGTGGAAATGACCTAATTTTTTGGTGGGAACCATGTGCTAAGTTTTTTAACAGCTCTGATGCTGTCCTGCTACAGGTACCACTAATAATTTCTTTTTTTACAGGTACCGCTTTTTTAATTTTTAATTTTAATGTACACATTGATTCAGTCCAAGTAGTGCTTTCTTTTAAAATATCACAATATCAATCCTTAAGAAAGCAGCTTATACCCCATTAGCGCAGTAAATTAAATATATCTAAAAGTCAGAGTTGACTGTTTGAGATGACTTATCGGCCTGGACCTTAATTAATTGAGAGTTGTCACTTCTCCCTGACCTGCGTCGGGAGCAGTCCTTTAAGAAGTGACTTGCGTTCCCGCAATATAAGCAAAGCAGGAGCTCCTTTCGTCACTGGCGCTCAGCCTCTGAACGTTTTACGCGCCGAAAACTCTGGAATCTCCTTTCCATCACCTGGAGTCACCCCGCAACTAGGGGAACCAGAGTCGTTGGCCTCTTCTGCTTTTTTAAGAACGGAAGCGACTCTCACGGCATACAAAGAACTTCCAATCATTTTTTAAAGTAAAACAGTTATTTCAGAACATGGTTTAAACAGTTGCTGTAAAAGAGACTGCAACATCCTCAGTTGTTCAGGACTCCCACTGCTGGCAAACTGAGGAGATAATGAACAGTCATCTTGAGACTTTACTCTTTTGTCCACAAGACTGACACAGATTGGATTTGAAATTTTTTTTGCATGCAGGAATCTGTTGCTGCAGAGTATCTACACGAATTGTAAGACATAGGAAGACTTGTGACAAAAGATTAAGCATATCTTCACAGACTTTCACTTTGCTGTGCAAAATCTGACCGGATTCACTTCCTGGATTGAGGTGGAAGACTGGACCGGATTAGACATAACTGGACTTGAATTTGCCTGGACCGGAGTGGATTTGCCTGGACCGCAGGACTGACAGATTTGCAGCTACTGCACACATAACACGTATGGCAGGGGGAGGCAGTGGGTGACAGCGGAATACAGAGGGTGACAACGGAAGGGGAGAGGAGGCAGAGGGTGACAGCAGAATGCAGGGGATGACGGGGAGGCAGTGGGTGACAGGGAAAGACAGTGGGTGACAGGGGTACAAGCACAGTGTCCTGTGTAGTGTGGATAACAGGGGGCATTGTACCTTGGTGGGGGGCAGGTGCACAACAGCCTCTGTTCTGTCCCTGAAAGGGGCAGGGGATAACTCATTGCTGGTCTGGACTACAGTGGGCCCCTTAATCCACATGGCCCCAGTTCAATGCACCTGCTGCACCAATGGTAGTTCTGCCTCTGCTCATATTCATTGGTGTCATTTCTGTAACACTGCAGACAGCCATATGGTTAAATAATCCAAGCCTGAAGCCTAATCTGAATTGTAGATATACAACAGGTCACTCAATCTTCACATAGAGGAGGAAATAGGAGACGTCAAATACTATAAAAGTCAGTCTGTTTAGAAATGTATTTAATAATTGCCTTTACAATAATCACCTCTGTCTCGTGTTAAATAAAGGAAGTGCTGTCCTTGTCCTGTGATTAGAATTATATGAAGAGCTCAGAATTCTAGTAAGTGTGTGTAGGGTCCATTAGTGTCCAGCTGCAAAACTTGTCTGTTTCCATAAGTTCCATAGCGCAGCGCAGATCCAGCCTCCGCCCATTTGGGGTGAGACTCTAATTCCTGCTGGCACTGAGCTATAAAAAGAGCATACAACTCCATGCCTAGCTCCTTGCCCGCGTTTGAATGGTACTGCATACAACGGCCCTTTGCCTTTCCACCAAGTGTAGCCTGAGGGACAACAAGGACATCTCCTGGGAGTTCTGCAATGGACACATGCTTCCCAGTATCTGACTCACTCAGTTTCACATTCAGGAGAGCGCTCACTGCAAAAAAAAAAAAAAGGCCCATTATAACATATTTAAACAGGTTTTGTCCATTTCCAGTGTTTGGTAGCAAATGGTCAATTGTCATTTGCTCTCATCCATTGCTAGATTTTAATTTCAACCAGCCAGATCTGGCAGATGATCTGCCACATAATTGTACAGTGTATGCACAACTTAAAGGAGGTAATTTAGACCTGATTGCTGGGCTGTTAACTTTGCTGTCCTCAGGGGCATAGCCAGAACTTTTTGGGACCCAAAGCAATATTTTGAAGGGGCCCCCGTCCCAATGCTTCTAAAGACATTTCTCTGCAGCAGTTGTTAATGTTATGCCCTATAATAGTGCCCTAGCTCATTTTCTGAAGCATAGTAGAGCCTTATTTAATGTTATGCCCATAGTAGTGCCCTAGGTTCTTTTATGACTCGTAGTAGTGCTTAAGTTCACCCTATGTCACATTTCAGAGCTGCCAGTACACATTATGCCGCACAGTACCCCCAATTCACATTATAATATATAGTGCTCCCCATTCATATTGTGCCTCATAAAAGCGCCACGGTTCATATTATAACATTATAATGCCCTCCAGTTCATTTTATACCACACTACAATGAGCAGATCCAGGGGCATACCTAGATATATTGCAGGCCCCAAGGAAAAAGTTTGAAAGGACTCCTACGTACCACCCAATGGCGAAAGCTGTATATAACACATGGAACTGTGACAGGGAAGGTGGGCCCTTCTCAGCTCTGGGCCCCATAGCAGCTACACTGCCTGCACCTATGGTAGCTATGGCCTAGGCTGTCCTGCATTGAGATAGTCGCTGCCTCCAGCAGGAGTGTAAATTTGCCGTGCAAGTGTGCGATCCCATGTGTACGCCGAGCTGCAAAAATCCACTGTGTGCAGTCAGTGCAATGAGAACAGGCTGATCGGGGCCAGAGCTGATGTCAGACACCCTCCCTGAAAATGCTTGGGAACACCTGTGTTTTTCTGGACACTCCCCATAAACGCTCAGTTACCACCCACAGACGTCCTCTTCCTGTCAATCACTGTGCAAATTAAATTTTCACACCATCCTGTTGCTCACCGGCGATGACCGTTGTTGTTGGCCGGTGCATTTGCGTATGCGGGGCATACGCAGTCTATTGCTGATCGCCCGCTATGCGATCAGGTCTGAATCACCCCCAAAGCTTCTAAATGTGCTCAACAAGTAACATTATATACTATAAGAACATATGTACAGTTTGTTCTGATTTTATCATTACTGGCAATCATCGCAACTAGAACAGCCGTCTATGAGTTTACTGCCTGCAAACGTTCTTTCAGGCAGCAATAAAAAATATACTGCATTCAATTAAAGGGAACACAGATCTCTAAATGATCCCTAACTTTTGAATTCTGCATTTTCCTGTGAAGGCAATGCAGATGGCAATGATGATGCAGAGGATAGGAAACGTACTCAACCTGCAACTACTGGTGATACATTTGCAGAGTGTGTGTGTGTATAATACAGTATGTCCCAGTATTCTAGATTTATAGGTCACACCTAGTTTACACTTAAGGTGTGTACACACAGTGAGATGTAGCCTTTCGATTTTGACTATATAGTCAAAATCGCAAGGAAAGTTAGTGCATATCGCACGCTGTTTAGTCAGCTGTGATACCGATGTGATCCCGTGGGGTTGGTATCGCAAGACAAGATAGACTGTGCAGGTAAAGGTGCATACACACGGTGAGATTTTGACTTCGCGATTTCTCCTGAACTTCCCGGAGCCCTGAACCCCCAATACTGACTACCTTTATGTAAGATTTTGACTATGTACAGTTTTGGCTATACTACAGTATGTACTAGATTGTACACAATATAGTCAAGAGTGACTTTCCTGCACAGTCTATCTAGCCTTACGATACCGACCCCATCGGAGCTCACATCGGTATCGCAAGCTGTGTACACACGGTGTGATTTGCACTAACTTTTCTTAAGATTAGTCAAAATTGTATGGTTACATTGCATTGCGTGTGTATGCACCTGAAGTCAATCTTCACTATATTGTGTACAATCTAGTACATAGTATAGGCCCTCATTCCAAGTTGATCGCATGTAGCAACTTTTTGCTGCTCGTGCGATCAACTTGACGCCGCCTATGTGGGAGTGTATTTTAGCATAGCAGAGCTGCGATCGCTTGTGCAGCCCTGCTATGCTAAAAATGTTTCCTGCAAAACAAGACCAGGGTCAG
Organism: Pseudophryne corroboree; assembly: GCF_028390025.1. Taxonomy (NCBI): domain Eukaryota; kingdom Metazoa; phylum Chordata; class Amphibia; order Anura; family Myobatrachidae; genus Pseudophryne; species Pseudophryne corroboree. The sequence continues at coordinate 48,275,062 of NC_086455.1, forward strand.
ACTTACTTACCCTGTGCGACGGATCCAGCGACGAAGGTCCCGGGATTGACGTCAGACATCTGCCCTCCAAACGCCTGGACACGCCTGCGTTCGGATCTCCACGCCCGGAAAACGGTGAGTATCCACCCCAGAACACTTCCCACTGTTAATCTTCTTGCGATAGCGCCAGCGATCACTTTCTTCTCTCTTCTGGTCGTCTTCCGGCAACGGCTGTCACTGGGTAACACGCGCATGCTGGATTGCGGTCGCCACGCATGCGCAGTTCCAACCCGTTTGCACAGCAGCGAAGAACCGCTGTGTGCGAACAGGTCGGAATGACCCCCATAGTCAAAATCTCACGTAAAGATAGTCAATATCAGTGGTTCACGGCTCCGGGGAGTTCAGGGGAAATCGCAAAGTCAAAATTGGAGATAGTCAAAATCTCACCGTGTGTACACAGCTTAATGTACAAGTGTATGAATGTCGGAGGATTTTTGGCCCCCCAAAATGAAAATTTTCTTTTTTGTCCTAGTCATTAAAACCCATCGTTGGAGCTATTTACTTACCTATTTTAGGGATATCATTTTTGTCTGATCCTTTAAAAAAGCATACATATATAACCATACCCCTTTGTATCTGCAAAGAGAGAAAAAAGAGATTGTTATACTTTAACTGTACAAAAAATGCCTTATAGAGAATAGTTCTATAGCACCATGTGATGTATGAATATGCTGCGATCAGTAATTGTGTGGACCTGCTTCGGCCATTATCGAGATGAAGAAGGACCATTTACAGATAGAATGTATCATACAAGCAGTCACTGAAGAGGGAGAGTGTTAGCTCATCTGTCTGGCAAAGGCCCTCATTCCGAGTTGATTTTTTTTTTCGCAGCGCAGCGATCAGGTTACTACTGCGCATGCATATGCACCGCAATGCGCACCTGCGTCGTATGGGTACAAACAGCATCGTTGCTGTGCAATGCTTCTAGCGACGAATCCATTCGCACAACCGATCGCAAAGGAGATTGACAGGAAGAGGGCGTTTATGGGTGTCAACTGACCGTTTTCTGGGAGTGGTAGGGAAAACGCAGGAGAGTCCAGGCGTTTACAGGGTGGGTGTCTGACGTCAATTACGGGACCGGACAGGCTGAAGTGATCGCAAGGGCTAAGTAAGTCCAGAGCTACTCAGAAACTGCAAAAAACGTTTTCGTTCTGCTCGGCTGCACAGGTGTTCACACACTTGCAAAGCGAAAATACACTCCCCCGTAGGCGGCGACTATCTGATCACTGCTCTGCAAAAAATAGCTAGCGAGCGATCAATTTGGAATGAGGGCCAAAGTCCGCTCTCCCTCTTGCTGCTGCTTTGACCGGCGTTTGCAATCAGTCTGCTCACACGCCGGTCAAAACGTTCCAGCAGCGCCCGCGGCTATTTTGAAATAAAAAAATATATATATATATATTGTTTTTTATATGCACAATCTCTGGCTGTCAGACCCAAAAGCAAGAGACAGTGCTGTGTGAATGCGGCAACGACCGGTGCAGGGGTCAAAATCGATATCTGCAGTTGTCGGAAGTCAGCGCCACAACTTGGAACACCACTTCAGCTCCCTAAGTACAGCACCCATGTCATTCTGATGACTTCTCTGCATTATTACATGCAGGGAAGCGGTAACTGCAGCATATAATGTGCGCAGTTACCAAAAATACAGTAACACCAATCTTACATCCCCTCCATGCAACTAGAAGACACTGATTAAGGCCTTCCGGTCTCTGACAACCACCTACCTCCACCCATTCAGCATCAGAGTCTTTACCCTGAGGTTTGACCTGCAGCTTGGCACGTAAACACTGCTGCAGAACAACGCGAGCAGTTACCTCCCGGTCAAGCGCCGCCATCTGTGGTACAAGTAGAAAAAAAAGGGACATGGACATCACATACGTTCTAAACGTTTAGAAATGCATTGATCAAGTGATTGCCTGCTGATGCCAGGTGTGCATTGTGTCACTATAATGATAATAATCAGAAGTTATGGGTAATATTTTAATGTCCATGTCCAGGAAAACCAATATGGCGGATCCCACTACAAGTAGGGTGTACTTTATATCCCTTTAATAAATATGAGCCCAATTAGAATACTAAATTGTCTCAAACAGTAGGGATTATTTATGGAGGGCGGGCATAGTGTGACAGAATAACAAAATAATATACAATCTCGATAAACATTGCTAACCAAGGGCCTAAGTCAGCATGGATCGCTAATTAGAGAATTTGCAAATTGAGCGATTATCAAATGAATGAACATGTGTAGCGTTCGCACTGAGCACGCGCGTGGGGTAATACTGACAGAAAATGCGTACAGATCGTAAATGCAGTGTAGCCGCTATTTAAATGACAGGAAGCCGGTGTTTCTGGGCGGAAACCTGCTGCTTTTTGGGTGTGTCAGAAAACCGCAAGCGCGCCCAGGCGTTTTTTTTTTGGAGGCTCTCTGACGTAAGCGCAGACCACTTCCAGGCCGTCTCCGTCGCAGATTAGTGGCAGCTTCAGAGCTACTCACATTTGCTCAGACGGCAAAGATTCTTCGATATTCTGGGATTTGCGTATGCCTCTGCGACTGTATAACAATCTGCGATGCATTTGCAAATTTGCAGCGGGCATTTTTTCTTTCTGTCAGGGCAGCGCCTTTCTACTTGCAGACAACTGCAATTACTCAGATTAACAATCCATGCTGAATTAGGCCGCAAGTCTTTAATATCGCCATGGAACCTAGTCAGCCTACTGAAGTGGGCAATATGTAAAAGTGGCGATTCCCCAATACTGACCTGCTAATCTACAATTTCTTAGGGGTCATAGAAATCCAGAAGGCTAACAATCCCCAACTTGCTGATTCCAATCATTTTTGGGCCGTAATCAGCGAATCGAGATTGGTATGGTCAGAATGAGGAATTGTACCGATAGATGCCTGATGTATAGTCTATAACACTCAATGAAATGACGCTAGGTAACCTGTCTTCTGAAGGAGGCCCAGAGCTATATAATAATTAGTAATTTTTTTTAAAGAAACTGGCTAAATAAAAAACATGCAAGGTGTAACAGTAATAAGGTATAACGGTGGTTAGCATTTCAGCCCCGTATGTGCTGGGTTCATTAGCTTCATTTCCAGCAGAGCCCTTTCTGTATAAAATTTGTGGGAGAAATGGTGAAAGCACCAAAGGGTAGGTGAATTAGTAGCCAGATATAATGCAGTCATTACAGGCCTGAAAAATTGGGGTCATCTGCAATTTGGTGACTGATTCTTATGGTTTTTGGCATGCTGATTTCAAGTATGACCACCAAATTTCTCTCTGTTTCTTTATGTTTAAAAATAGATGTTACAAGTCCATGTACTGCTTGTTCCCCTCAAAGATCCTTTTAGTACTTGGGGGGGTCATTCAGACCCAATAGCACCCTAGCTTTTTTTGCAGTGGTGCGATCGGGTCTGAACTGCGCATACGTATGCTCTGCAATGCGCAGGTGCGTCGGCCGCCGGCGTCGGGGATCTCCGGACAGCGACTGTGAAGGTGTTGTTTCAGGTCTATGCGATTTACTTTCCATCTGCCTTTCAGCCTGTTTTTGTTGAAAGGCTGCAGATTCCTGTACTGGATGTGATAAACCCCAGGTGGAATGTTGCATGTAAGGGATAATAGGGTAACCTATCCCTGGTATAGGAGCTGGCATTATCCGCTCAGCTATACTGGATAATGTCTGCAGTAGCGGATCTTGCCACGGGCAAGCAGGACTTTTGCCCGGGGCGTCGCCTTCCGGAGGGCGCCGGCGCCATCCGAAAGGCGCCGCACCATGGCAAGATCCGCTACTGCTGTGCCCCCCGCTGCCCGCTGTGCCCCCCCGCTGGTCCCGCTGTGAAGGGAACTAGACTCTACGCGTCTAGTTTCCCTTCGTGGAGAGGACCTTTCCTGTGCGGTGCGCGATGACGTCATCACCGCACAGCAAAGGTCCTCTCCACAAAGGGAACTAGACGCTAGCATTTCAGCGGCGCTACTCTACTGTACAGGGGGCGTAACTGACCACGCCCCCTGTATGAAGCCACACCCCTACTTCCATCTAGTTTCCCTTCATGGAGAGGACCTTTGCTGTGCGGTGCGCAATGACGTCATCGCGCACCGCACAGCATTTCAGCGGCGCTACTCTACTGTACAGGGGGCGTAACTTACCACGCCCCCTGTATGAAGCCACGCCTCTACTTCCATCTAGTTTCCCTTCGTGGAGAGGACCTTTGCTGTGCGGTGCGCAATGACGTCGTTGCGCACCGCACAGCATTTCAGCGGCGCTACTCTACTGTACAGGGGGCGTAACTGACCACGCCCCCTGTATGAAGCCACGCCCCAATGTCCCACACGGGGCGCAAAAAGGACTAGAACTGGTCCTGAATGTCTGTGCAAGACAACATGAAAGATTGTTGGTGCTGCTGTGGAAAGTGTATTTTCCTCACCATTGCTGCTCTTAGACAAGATAAATGAATCACACACCTATACAATGTTGCTACACAATTTATGACTGTAATCACTTTAAAATTTGTTAAAGTGACATACAATCCGACCCTACCCTGCTTTGCACCAACACTGAGGATCAGAATACACAGAAAAACTGACAGAATTATAGTAAAGTTAGCAATTAGTCACAGGTTATACATTAATACAATATGCAATATGAGCACATAATCAACTACAAATACATTTCAAGTATGTAGGAGAACATATTACTGCATTACCTTATATAGGAGTTTTTTAAACGTATTCAGTCGCACAGCGAAAGAAATCAGCAGCAATAGTTATCAGACTCGTATGCATTAGGCACTTATCCAACTGTTCGTACTCACAGGTAGATAGAGACTTAGGGGGACATTTACTAAGCAGTGATAAGAGCGGAGAAGTGAGCCAGTAGAGAAGTTGTCCATGGCAACCAATCAGCACTGAAGTAAAATCTAGAATTTACATACTATAAAATTATACAGAGCTGCTGATTGGTTGATGGGGCAACTTCTCCAATGGCTCACTTCTCTGCTCTTATCATTGCTTAGTAAATGTCCCCCTTAGTACTGTATCACCCGAATCAGGAGAGTGGGATACAGGGAGACTTTACCCTGCTTCAAGGATCGTTCAATACATTAGCGAACGCTGAGTGGATCCAGGCGCTAATAGTCTACACAACCGCTACGTGAACTTACAGTGAACAGTTGCCCAAGTGAACACTGACGCACCAGTCACACAGCCGCCTATGCTGCGAATGGGTCCCTTTAAATACACAGCGTCTCAGACGGAAACAGGAACTCAGTTAATGGCGGGAGACTCGGATGGAAACTGGTCATGGACCGGGGGGGAGGGATGACCAAGGGAGCGTCTGACTCCCCACTGCTGACATCAACCCTAGGGATCGTGGCCTCATACTACCCCTGGAGCCTATGATGCCTAAGGCCTAGCGCTGGTGCACCCGTGGTGGCAGCCGCGTCAGCTACTGTTCGGTAGTCTCCTCCCGAAACAGTGCGGCTGTGTCGGTGTTCTCCTACTAAGCAGAACTGATGCCTTCTCCCCATATGCATGGGCCCGTTGCATGCTGGGTGGCAGAAAGCTTTGACCGTTTGGTGCAAATCTGCTGTTGCGTCATCATATCCCAATGTTATCCCGTGGATAACATGTGGACCCTGCCAGAGAAAAAGAGTAAGACTATAAACATAAAATAATAAAAAGCTTATGGCTGCTAAAAACCAGCAGCCCACTGACAATGGTCCGGCTCCTGCCGCACCAAACAAAAAACTGAATTGCTTGAGCCAGGAGGCGGGGATATAGGGGACTGGCCCATTGCATTCTGGGAGGCCAAAAGCTTTGATCGTTGGTGCTAATTCACTGTCGCTACCTCATATCCCAATGTTTATCCTGTGGATAACCTGTGGACACTGCAGGAGAAATTAACTATTACTACAGGTAAAGAAAGTAGTTACTAGGTAATGTGAGCTCATGTATTACTTTTGGCCATGTGCTATGCTACCTTTAGTTTAACTGTTGGGGTGTGTTACAGGCAAGTCATGCTGCTCCTTAAGTTTACCCATCTATCAACATTCACAGAGAAACAGAGGACCTCATTCAGCTTGGATCACTATTGAGACAAAGATTTTCTCAATCCTGCTTTCTAAAATTCACATGGGAAGAGCCGCCCAGAAAGGTAAAAGAAGCCAACCGATGCAATTTCACTAAATTGTGATCGCAATTTAGCCTACGCGCAATGCATTCGCAGTCCGCTGAAAATCGCCTGATTTGCGATTTTGCAACTGAAGCTGAATAATGCCCAGAATACAAAGATCTATAGTCTACTTCCAGATCTGTACTTTAACATGCTTGACTGCAGCGCCAAACAAGACTGCTCTGCTCCGCAGCCAGTGTTATAAGCATCCCCGGGCACAGTCATGTGCATCACAGACACTAGTTTGCATATAGTATGTTAATAACTATGGGGTATATTCAATTAAAGTCTGATTCATTCCGACTTGCATTTGTCAGAATGGATCCGACAAGCCCTATTCAATGAGCAGCCAAATCCGACTGCCGGATTTGGCCATTCCCGGTGTCCCGTCCTGCTGCTGTCTGTGGTGGCGGGGAGTGCTGTCAGTGGCGGCGGGGAGCGATTTCGGTAGTAAGGAGCCCGGCTGCGGGTGGGGGGGGGGGGGGAGGGGACACCCTGCTATAGAGTTACCTATGCTCTGCTGCCTCTATAGCCCGCCGCCATACTCCCCCATCTCATCGCCTCAATCCAACTTTTTTTTTTTAAGTCGGATTGAGATTGTCGAAAATGGGACCAAAAACTGTCGAATTTGGTCCCGTTTCTGACAGAAGCACGCAGATCGGTGGCTATTCCGCCGATCCACGCACTTTCCGACAAGTCGAAATGCCAGACTTGGCGGAAAAATCTGTGTGGGATTAAATAGGTTGGAACCCCTTCCGAACAGAAAAAGTCGAAATCTGCCGTCTTTCCGACAAGACGGCAGGTTTCTACTTTAATTGCATATACCCCTATGTATTCAGTTTGATTATTGCTTATATTATGAAGTTTGTCCAGGACAAAACCCCACATTAGTGCCTCATACCTCCCAACATTGGGAGAAGTGGAAGAAGGAAAGTTCGGCGCAGCGGGTGTGACCTATAGAAAAGGGGTCGTGGCTTGGAAGGAGTACCCCCCATTTTTCATCACTATAGGAGCATGGCCAGCGCTCTATGAGCTGCTGGCATGCCCCCTGTCCCTTCGTCTCTAGCGTCTATTCACCGCTGCTAGTCAGAGCAGTGACTGACTGGAGCCTCCCAACTCACCCCTCCCCCCCTCACCGCGGGACACTGTGGCCCGTGGGTGGGACAGCAGGACAGTCACGAAAATCGGGACAGTTGGGAGGTATGGTGCCTCTCTATGGCAATAAATTCCATGTTTGGCACCAAAGCAACATGAAATTATTCCCATGTTGCAGTAATGTTTTCTGCAATCTCCAACGCCACACTAGTCTGACAATCTCATCCAAATGGGCTTCCACAGTTTCAGCATTCTACTGTGTGTACTGTAGCTGAATTTCATAGAAATACTGAAACTATTCATATACCCAGGGCACCTCAGGTTTATACATATATATTAAAGTGCAACGGAATTTGTTGCGCTGTATAAGAAACTGGAACACATACATACATATATATATATATATATATATACACACACACATACATATACACACACACATATATATATATATATATATATACACACACATATATATATATATATATATATATATGTGTGTGTGTATAATATTTATACACATATTTATATATCTCTCCTTCTCCCCCACAAACACCAGTCTGTATCTCAATCTCTCCTTCATCCCACAGTCTGTCTCTCCCCAATGACTCCATGCTGCATTCCCAGCTCCCCCACCCCATCCCAAACCCTGCATCCCTTCACCAAAGCATTCTTACCCCGGTGAGAGACACACTTGCGCTGTACTACCCAGTATCCAGACCCAAACACTGCACAGCAGGTACCATGCGGCCCTCACACCCCACCAGAAGAGGCACGGGAATCCTGGCCAGCGTAGCTGCTGCCAAATCCCTTAAATGCTTGCAACAGAGCTGGACCTGCATATACTTGTGCCGCACAGTCACTGGGGGGAAATTAATTGTTTGAAAAGTCGGTTGGGTGTCTGTTTTTTTTCTATTAGATAGTAAAAAACAGACTTCCCAACTGACTTTCCAAACAATAGAATATCCTCCTGAGACTGCGTCCACACCTACAGCTCGCTCTCCTTTTTGGACAAGGTGGCTCACATCGCTGCCGTGGAACTAAGTAGCGTATCCTTGTAGCCCGATACAGGTGTCCCCTTTGACCCCCCCCCTGCATATACCTATAACTGGATGTAACCTTTGCTTGTCAGCAGTGCAAAGGATTAAAGGTGCTGTACTTGGAGCTGATGAAAACTGCATTTCTAATAAAGTAACAACTTGTGGTAAATCATTAAGTAAAATATTAAAATCACGTTTTAAAAACAAGTTATTATTCTTAAATAGTTACATTTAACACTTATTAGATATTTATTGTCATCAATTACACAGTAATTAATCAGAGCTTAGAAATAACTGCTACTGGCTGCTCTACAGGTGATGTGCGGATTGTCACCTGCAGTGCAACTACTAATTCCAGCATGCCATGTGAGTGAGCCACACATTGGGACTTGGCTGTGATTATATACGAACTGCAAACAGTGTGAACCATCCTGTGCTGCTCAAGCCTCACACTCTCTCCCATATGCATACATTAGCAGTTTCCAGTGGCCACGCTGTGTATACTAATCAGTCCTCCTTTTTTGCAAGTTCCAAATTGTCATTGAACAATGCAAGCATTATCTGGTGAGCTGCAGACAGCAGCAGACTGCCACTGCATTACAAGCTCGGCAATCGATAGATTCAGACTGTGGCAGACATTGTAATCAATCTAAGAGATTTGCTCCCGGCAAAGCATACGGAGATTACAACCAGCAGAGGGCTGATTGATTGAAGTCACTCAGAGATACGGGGGGCGATCACTCCCTCTCTCCGTTTCCTTAGATAAATCTACCACTCAATCTCACACACAGATTTTACTCACCGTCTACGCAAAAACTCACGCGCCGTACACTCGCTGCTCATTCATTGGATGTATGAGAAGGAGGAGTGGAACGCACACTTCCGCCATCGGCTGGAACGCACACTTCCTGCTTCGGTCTGCAGGGCACACTGCACAGCGAGAGCACGCGTTGCTAAGTGACAGTGATGGCCGCCGCCAGAGGCTTGTTGCATGGGGCTAGAGCAGCCATGCAGCGGACGGTTCTGCACCAGGCACGGTATGTCCCGGCCCCTGCAGTCTCCCTCAGCTCGGTAAGTGTGCGGATGCGACCTTGCAATGGCGGCGTATTAGGTTCCTTCTGCCCTCCACCAGCACACTATATGAGCGGCTGTGGGCTGGCTACTTACCGCCTACCCCTGCAGTTGTCTCACTATCAGGGCCGGCTCCAGGCCTACTAGCACCCTGAGCGAGAAAATGTAAAAGCGCCCCCCCCCCCCCTATGCGCGCGCCGCAGGCGCGCGCTCTCGGAAAAGTGGGTGTGGCCTCTGGAAAAGTGGGCGTGGCCTCATAACTTCATATCATCAAACTATAAACACATTTTCACACAATTAGCCGCCTTACACATAGCCACAGTAGTGTTCCTTACACACAATGTCTCCAGTATAGTGCCAGATACACATAATGTGCAGTGCCAGATAGACATGACATGCCCCGCAGCAGTGCCAGCTACACATGACATGCCCCGCAGCAGTGCCAGCTAGCCAGCTACACATGACATGCCCCGCAGCAGTGCCAGCTAGCCAGCTACACATAACATGCCCCGCAGCAGTGCCAGCTACACATGACATGCCCCCCAGCAGTGCCAGCTACACATGATAGTGTTCACTTTTTAGGGCATGGTGCTGATCACAGGGAGGGCACTTTTTTAAGTTAGGAGGGCAAAATGATGTACATACTGCTTGTTGTTCCCATACCTATATGCCAAAGAATGGACAGTGCGCGCCGAAGGCGCGCAGCAAAAATTAAGGGGAGTTACTTCGTGGGGAAGGTACGTGGCCACATAATAGTGGCAATTTGCATTACACCACACAGTAGTGCAGCTAATACACACTGCACCAGGTAGAACCTCCTATACACTTTGCGTCAGGCACAGCACTGAGACACATTGCACCAGGGAGAGCACTGAGACACATTGCCTAGCCACAGACGCCTAGCGGGAACACTACATGACATGCCCCCCAGCAGTGCCAGCTACACGTGACATGCCCCCCAGCAGTGCCAGCTACACGTGACATGCCCCCAAGCAGTGCCAGCTACACGTGACATGCCCCCCAGCAGTGCCAGCTACATAAATGGCCACACAGTGCCAGATATGCACCCACAGTTCAGATACATAAATGCCCCCAAAGTGCCAGATACATAAATGCCTCCACAGTGTAGATATGCCCCCCACAGTGCCAGATACATAAATGCCCCCACAGTGCCAGATACATAAGTGCCCCCACAGTGCCAGATACATAAATGCCCCCACAGTGCCAGATATAAAAATGCCCACACAGTGCCAGATATGTCCCCACAGTGCCATATATAAAATTGCCCCCACAGTGCCAGATATGCCCCCACAGGGCTAGATATGCCCCCAGTGCCAGATACATAAATGCCCACATTGCCAGATGCATAAGTGCCCCCACAGTGCCAGAAATGCCCCCACAGTTCCAGAAATGCCCCCACAGTGCCAGAAATGCCCCCACAGTGCCAGAAATGCCCCCACACAGGGCCAGATAAATGCCCCCACACAGGGCCAGATAAATGCCCCCACACAGGGCCAGATAAATGCCCCCACACAGGGCCAGATAAATGCCCCCACAGAGCCAGATATGCCCCCACACAGGGCCAGATAAATGCCCCCACAGAGCCAGATATGCCCCCACAGGGCTAGATATGCCCCCAGTGCCAGATACATAAATGCCCACATTGCCAGATGCATAAGTGCCCCCACAGTGCCAGAAATGCCCCCACAGTGCCAGAAATGCCCCCACAGTGCCAGAAATGCCCCCACAGTGCCAGAAATGCCCCCACACAGGGCCAGATAAATGCCCCCACACAGGGCCAGATAAATGCCCCCACACAGGGCCAGATAAATGCCCCCACACAGGGCCAGATAAATGCCCCCACACAGGGCCAGATATGCCCCCACACAGGGCCAGATATGCCCCCACACAGGGCCAGATATGCCCCCACACAGGGCCAGATATGCCCCCACACAGGGCCAGATAAATGCCCCCACAGAGCCAGATATGCCCCCACAGTGCCAGATATGCCCCCAGTGTGCCAGATAAATGCCCCCACACAGGGCCAGATAAATGCCCCCACACAGGGCCAGATATGCCCCCAGTGTGCCAGATATGCCCCCAGTGTGCCAGATATGCCCCCAGTGTGCCAGATATGCCCCCAGTGTGCCAGATATGCCCCCAGTGTGCCAGATATGTCCCCAGTGTGCCAGATATGCCCCCACACAGGGCCAGATAAATGCCCCCACAGAGCCAGATATGCCCCCAGTGTGCCAAATATGCCCCCAGTGTGCCAGATATGCCCCCAGTGTGCCAGAAATGCCCCCAGTGTGCCAGATAATCCCCCCCAGTGTGCCAGATAATCCCCCCAGTGTGCCAGATAATCCCCCCAGTGTGCCAGATAATCCCCCCAGTGTGCCAGATAATCCCCCCAGCGTGCCAGAAATGCCCCCACATTGCCAGAAATGCCCCCACATTGCCAGAAATGCCCCCACACAGGGCCAGATAAATGCCCCCACATAGCCAGATATGCCCCCAGTGTGCCAGATATGCCCCCAGTGTGCCAGATATGCCCCCAATGAGCCAGATATGCCCCCCACAGTGCCAGAAATGCCCCCAGTGTGCCAGATATGCCCCCAGTGTGCCAGATATGCCCCCAGTGTGCCAGATATGCCCCCAGTGTGCCAGATATGCCCCCAGTAGAGCCAGATATGCCCCCAGTAGAGCCAGATATGCCCCCAGTAGAGCCAGATATGCCCCCAGTGTGCCAGATATGCCCCCAGTGTGCCAGATATGCCCCCAGTGTGCCAGATATGCCCCCAATGAGCCAGATATGCCCCCCACAGTGCCAGAAATGCCCCCACAGAGCCAGATATGCCCCCAGTGTGCCAGATATGCCCCCAGTGTGCCAGATATGCCCCCAGTGTGCCAGATATGCCCCCAGTGTGCCAGATATGCCCCCAGTGTGCCAGATAATCCCCCCAGTGTGCCAGATAATCCCCCCAGTGTGCCAGATATGCCCCCACGGTGCCAGAAATGCCCCCACATTGCCAGAAATGCCCCCACACAGGGCCAGATAAATGCCCCCACAGAGCCAGATATGCCCCCAGTGTGCCAGATATGCCCCCAGTGAGCCAGATATGCCCCCAATGAGCCAGATATGCCCCCCACAGTGCCAGAAATGCCCCCACAGAGCCAGATATGCCCCCAGTGTGCCAGATAAATGCCCCCACAGTGCGATCCATAAATGTTTGACCCCCCCCACCAAATACCTGAGGCGCTGAGTCTGAGAGAGGGAGGAGGAGTGCTGGCGTGAGTGCTGGCGGGCGGGAGAGTGAGGATCCGAGTGCGGGTGGGCGGGCGGCCACTTGTGTGCGCTATGCGCGGCGCCGGCGTCTGACGTTAGACACCGGCGCCGCGCAGCGCACGCCGCACACACGGACGGCGGGGACAACGCGCTGCACACACACACAGGGCCGGCTCGCTTCGAATATGGCGGCGCCAGCGCGCGGCGCCCATTAAGGGTGGCGCCCTGCGCGGCCGCTCTATTCGAACATGCCTAGAGCCGGCCCTGCTCACTATATCCGTGAACTCTTTAGACTTCAGCATATATTTGTTGTCCTGTTATCAGCAGTATTATATATATATATATATATATATATATATATATATATATATATATATATATATTTTATCCCTTTTCAGCAGCATTTAGTCCATACTTGCCTACCTGACCCTCTCCATGAGGGAGAAAATGCTCTGTTCCTGGACTTTCCTGGTAATGTATGATTGCCATCACCTGTGGTGAAACATATTTCTTATCAATTACCTAGCTCACCGCAGGTGATGGCAATCATACATTACCAGGAAAGTCCAGGAACAGAGCATTTTCTCCCTCATGGAGAGGGTCAGGTAGGCAAGTATGATTTAGTCTGCTTGCTAAAAAGGTTTCCGCAGAGGAGGCGTTCATTTCTTATGTGGTCCTGCCCGTGGCACTGTTTGTCACATCCCCGTCAGTAGCTGCGGCTGCTGGGATTGCAGTGTGTGGACAATTTACTAAGCTGTGAAAGCTACGTTTATCAGCTACTGCACGAAAACATAACGCCAGCTGAGACCATGTGTGCCAGCAGGGCTGTCAAGAGAAATCCTGGGCCCCGGTACAACAACTTTCTGGTCCCCCTTCCTCCCTGGAGGGGTGTGACCACAGCATGCAGGAGGCATGGCCACACCTCTTTGGGGGGGGTCTAGCACATGAGAAGCACCCACTCACATGAGCATGGCATGCCTCTCAGCCAGGGCAGTAGAGAGCCTTGCTAGTCCCAGGTACTTTTCAGAGGGCATGGCCTAATCGCAATGGGCGCATGGACCTGGGCACAGGTAATTTGTACCCCCCCCCCCTTGGTGCCACTGAGTGCCAGAGAGTAGCTACAGGGCTTCCAGTACATTATGCTCTGCCACATAAGGCATTAATCAGAGAGTGCAAGCAATGCCACAGCCTAGTGCACATGGCTGGGAGAAGGCACTGTATTTGGCTTGTAAGGTGCAAAGAACAGCACATTGTAGCCTGCATATCCATGTGCATCTTTAGGAGATGCCATGTGCTATGCTTCCTGGACACGTTTGGTCCAACAGTTTCAACTCCCAACGTGTCTCATCAGCTGCCTGTTGTGAAACTAGACAACCCCTCTTACCTTGCCCACAGCACACCCAAATTGCTGTGGAGTCACAACCCCATATCCTGGAAGCCTATCGCCAGTGGAGCATTATTATTATTGTCTATTTATTTGGCATCACAAGGGTTCCGCAGCTCCTAAGTACGTAAATAAATAAGCTAAACAGGAAAACAATGCACACGGGAACTTGATGCTCCATGGTAGCTGAAAGTCCACAGTCTGCCTCTTAAGTTATCCTATGGCTAGGCCATACACAGCACTTGTATTGGGTAACCAGCTGGGGAGGGACTCAAAGCTTACCTTATTTCTAATGTAAATTCCATGTATTATGTGACACATTGTGGAGGATTCTGTAATTTAGGCATAGGAGTGTGGGGAGGATGCTCTTCTCTGGGCTTCAGTGTAACTCGGATAGACTGAGCCCTCCTATCAGGGGAGGGTGACTGTGCATGCACACTGCTAAAGATAACTGGAAAACTCACACTCAGCTGGTTGTGGGGCTTTCAGAAGGGGCGGTAACTCTTTTTGTACCACTGTGGTTTAAATCATAAGCTACCATTGTACTAACTTTACTGTACATCGGTTGCAGTTAAAATGCCGGCTGTCGGGGGTCTAGGCGTGCAGGACACCGACGCTGAAATCCAGACAGCCGACAATGCCGACAGACAGAATCCCAGTGCACCAGGGCTATTCCCACTCGTCACTCATAGAGTGGGAATAGATCCTGTGTCGAGCGCAGCGAGCCAATGAGCCTGCAAGAGGACTCTTAGCGCTCGCCCCGCTGCCGGCATTCTGGCAGGCGGTATGTCACTGTCGGGATGCGGACAGCTGGCATCCCGTCTGCTGGTAAAACTAATGGAATCCCTCTACGTGAATATACCCCTATAGTCCATAGACAGTACAGACTTCTGGAAGCTCCTTTCTCTGGGTAGCTAGAAGACAGTAAAGGGATGGAGATGTTCCTATGAAAGTGACTGTGTTCCACAAATTCCACATTGTAATAAACAATATAAAGTTTTAAGTAAGTAAATGCCCCAAATAAAAAAGGTGTTGGAAGCCAATTACATGGGATGTATGATCTAGGGATAAGGGAAAAGAGAATATTCTTGACTGATGCACCTTTTCTATGCAATTTTGTAGTTTTGTGGTGTGTTTTTTTTCCCCGATTGAAATTAATAATACAGGTTGAGTATCCCATATCCAAATATTCCGAAATACTGATTTTTTTTTTTTGAGCGAAATTGAGATAGTGAAACCTTTTGGTTTTTTTATGACTCAATGTACACAAACTTTGTTTAATACACAAAGTTAGAAAAAATATTGTATTAAATGACCTTCAGGCTGTGTATATAAGGTGTATATGAAACATAAGTGAATTGTGTGACTGTACACACTTTGTTTAATGCACAAAGTTATAAAAAATATTGGCTAAAATTGCCTTCAGGCTGTGTGTATAAGGTGCAGTGCCAGATTAAGGTCCACATGGGCCTGGAGCTGAAATTTGTGAGGGCCTATTGTGTGCCGCTGCAGGGGGTGTGAATAGCACAGCAAGGCTGTGACTCTTGAGGTGGGGGTGTAACCAGTGTTGTGGGGGTGTGGTCTGCATAGGGGGTGTAGCCAGTACGCATGGTGTGACTAGCACCTACCCTCAAAAATCTCCTTTTCCCCCGCTCTTCACTTACATGAACAGTGCAATGTGGGAGTCTATGAATGAACAAACCCCTTGTTAATGTGACTGTAATACAGATGTAGCCATGCTCATCGTGGCTACATCTGTGCCGAACAAGCACTCTCGGCGCGGCTAGCTCGGAACTTTACGGTACAAGGTCCTTCCAACGTGGGCATACTCTGCTTGCTCACACCGAGATTACGCCCGCCCCATACTCTGCAGCTCTTTGTGTGGCAGCGACCCCTCCTGACTATTATTTACTACCAGATATTTATATAGTGCACACATATTCCACAGCGGTGTACAGAGAATATTTGCCCATTCACATCAGTCCCTGCCCCAGTGGAGCTTACACTCTATATTCCCTATCACATGTACACACACACATTCACACTAGGGTTAATTTTTGTTGGGAGCCAATTAACCTACCAGTATTTCTCTAACGTCCTAAGTGGATGCTGGGGACTCCGTAAGGACCATGGGGAATAGCGGCTCCGCAGGAGACTGGGCACATCTAAAGAAAGCTTTAGGACTACCTGGTGTGCACTGGCTCCTCCCCCTATGACCCTCCTCCAAGCCTCAGTAAGATCTCTGTGCCCGAACGAGAAGGGTGCACACTAGGGGCTCTCCTGAGCTTCTTAGTGAAAGTTTTAGTTTAGGTTTTTTATTTTCAGTGAGACCTGCTGGCAACAGGCTCACTGCATCGAGGGACTAAGGGGAGAAGAAGCGAACTCACCTGCGTGCAGAGTGGATTGGGCTTCTTAGGCTACTGGACATTAGATCCAGAGGGACGATCACAGGCCCAGCTTGGATGGGTCCCAGAGCCGCGCCGCCGGCCCCCTTACAGAGCCAGAAGGCAGAAGAGGTCCGGAAAATCGGCGGCAGAAGACGTCCTGTCTTCAAC
The DNA here is from genome assembly GCF_028390025.1 of Pseudophryne corroboree. NCBI lineage: Eukaryota > Metazoa > Chordata > Amphibia > Anura > Myobatrachidae > Pseudophryne > Pseudophryne corroboree. The sequence continues at coordinate 48,291,703 of NC_086455.1, forward strand.
AAGGTAGCGCACAGCACTGCAGCTGTGCGCCATTGCTCTCAGCACACTTCACACTTCGGTCACTGAGGGTGCAGGGCGCTGGGGGGGAGCGCCCTGAGACGCAATAAAAACACCTTGGATGGCAAAAAAATGCATCACATATAGCTCCTGGGCTATATGGATGCATTTAACCCCTGCCAGAATCCATAAAAAAGCAGGAGAAAAGTCAGCGAAAAAGGTGCGGAGCCTATCTCCTCAGCACACTGGCGCCATTTTCCCTCACAGCTCCGTTGGAGGGAAGCTCCCCTGGCTCTCCCCTGCAGTCTCTACACTACAGAAAGGGTTAAAAAAGAGAGGGGGGCACTAATTAGGCGCAGTATTAACTATACAGCAGCTATAAGGGGAAAAACACTTATATAAGGTTATCCCTGTGTATATATATATATATATATATAGCGCTCTGGTGTGTGCTGGCAAACTCTCCCTCTGTCTCCCCAAAGGGCTAGTGGGGTCCTGTCCTCTATCAGAGCATTCCCTGTGTGTGTGCTGTATGTCGGTACTTTTGTGTCGACATGTATGAGGAGAAAAATGATGTGGAGACGGAGCAGATTGCCTGTAATAGTGATGTCACCCCCTAGGGGGTCGACACCTGAGTGGATGAACTGTTGGAAGGAATTACGTGACAGTGTTAGCTCTGTATAAAAGACAGTGGTTGACATGAGACAGCCGGCTACTCAGCTTGTGCCTGTCCAGACGTCTCATAGGCCGTCAGGGGCTCTAAAGCGCCCGTTACCTCAGATGGCAGATATAGACGCCGACACGGATACTGACTCCAGTGTCGACGGTGAAGAGACGAATGTGACTTCCAGTAGGGCCACACGTTACATGATTGAGGCAATGAAAAATGTTTTACACATTTCTGATAATACGAGTACCACCAAAAAAGGGGTATTATGTTCGGTGAGGAAAAACTACCTGTAGTTTTCCTGAATCTGAGAAATTAAATGAGGTGTGTGATGATGCGTGGGTTTCCCCCGATAACAACGGATAATTTCTAAAATGTTATTGGCATTATATCCTTTCCCGCCAGAGGTTAGGGTGCGTTGGGAAACACCCCCTAGGGTGGATAAAGCGCTCACACGCTTGTAAGGGCTCTACCTTCGCCTGAGATGGCCGCCCTTAAGGATCCTGCTGATAGAAAGCAGGAGGGTATCCTAAAAGGTATTTACACACATACTGGTGTTATACTGCGACCAGCAATCGCCTCAGCCTGGATGTGCAGTGCTGGGTTGGCGTGGTCGGATTCCCTGACTGAAAATATTGATACCCTAGATAGGGACAGTATATTTTTTGCCTATAGAGCATTTAAAAGATGCATTTCTATATATGCGTGATGCACAGCGGAATATTTGCCGACTGGCATCAAGTCTAAGCGCGTTGTCCATTTCTACCAGTAGAGGGTTATGGACACGTCAGTGGTCAGGTGATGCGTATTCCAAACGGCATTTGGAAGTATTGCTTTATTAAGGGAGGAGTTATTTGGGGTCGGTCTTTCAGACCTGGTGGCCACGGCAACAGCTGGGAATTCCACGTTTGTACCCCAGGTCGCCTCTCAACATGAGAAGACGCCGTATTATCAGGCGCAGTCTTTTCGTGGACAAGCGGGCAAAAGGTTCCTCATTTCTGCCCCGTGACAGAGGGAGAGGAAAAAGGCTGCAGAAATCAGCCAGTTCCCAGGAACAGAAACCCTCTCCCGCCTCTGCCAAGCCCTCAGTATACGCTGGGGCTTTACAAGCAGAATCAGGCACGGTGGGGGGCCCGTCTCAATGAATTTCAGCGCGCAGTGGGCTCACTCGCAAGTAGACCCCTGGATCCTTCAGGTGATATCTCAGGGGTACAAATTAGAATTCGAGACGTCTCCCCCTCGCCGTTTCCTAAAGTCGGCTTTACCGATGTCTCCTTCTGACAGGGAGACAGTTTTGGAAGCCATTCACAAGCTGTATTCCCAGCAGGTGATAATCAAGATACCCCTCCTGCAACAGGGAACGGGGTATTATTCCACACTGTTGTGGTACCGAAGCCGGACGGCTCGGTGAGACCGATTCTAAATCTAAAATCTTTGAACACTTACGTACAGAGGTTCAAATTCAAGATTGAGTCACTCAGAGCAGTGATTGCGAACCTGGAAGAAGGGGACTACATGATGTCTCGGGACATCAAGGATGCTTACCTTCATGTCAAAATTTACCCTTCTCACCAAGGGTACCTCAGGTTTATGGTACAGAACTGTCACTATCAGTTCAGACGCTGCCGTATGGATGGTACACGGCACCCCGGGTCTTTACCAAGGTAATGGCCGAAATGATGATATTCCTTCGAAGGAAGTGAATTTTAGTTATCCCTTCCTTGGACAATTCCCTGATAAGGGTAAGATCCAGGGAACAGTTGGAGGTCGGTGTAGCACTATCTCAGGTAGTGTTGCGGCAGCACGATTGGATTCTCAATATTCCAAAATCGCACCTGGTTCCGACGACGTGTCTTCTGTTCCTAGGGATGATCCTGGACACAGTCCAGAAAAAGGTGTTTCTCCCGGAGGAGAAAGCCAGGGAGTTATCCGAGCTAGTCAGGAACCTCCTAAAACCGAGCCAAGTCTCAGTGCATCAATGCACAAGGGTTCTGGGTAAAATGGTGGCTTCCTACGAAGCAATCCCATTCGGCAGATTCCACGCAAGAACTTTCCAGTGGGACCTGCTGGACAAATGGTCCGAGTCGCATCTTCAGATGCATCAGCGGATAACCCTGTCACCAAGGACAAGGGTGTCCCTCCTGTGGTGGTTGCAGAGTGCTCATCTTCTAGAGGGCCGCAGATTAGGCATTCAGGACTGGGTCCTGGTGACCACGGATGCCAGCCTGCGAGGCTGGGGAGCAGTCACACAGGGAAGGAATATCCAGGGCTTATGGTCAAGCCTGGAGACATCACTTCACATAAATATCCTGAAGCTAAGGGACATTTACAATGCTCTAAGCTTAGCAAGACCTCTGCTTCAAGGTCAGCCGGTGTTGATCCAGTCGGACAACATCACGGCAGTCACCCACGTAAACAGACAGGGTGGCACAAGAAGCAGGAGGGCAATGGCAGAAGCTGCAAGGATTCTTCGCTGGGCGGAAAATCATGTGATAGCACTGTCCGCAGTATTCATTCCGGGAGTGGACAACTGGGAAGCAGACTTCCTCAGCACGACCTCCACCCGGGAGAGTGGGGACTTCACCCAGAAGTCTTCCACATGATTAAAAACTCGACAGGTATTGCGCCAGGTCCAGGGACCCTCAGGCAATAGCTGTAGACGCTCTGGTAACACCGTGGGTGTACCAGTCAGGGTATGTGTTCCCTCCTCTGCCTCTCATACCCAAGGTACTGAGATTGATAAAATGGAGAGGAGTAAGCACTATATTCGTGGTTCCGGATTGGCCAAGAAGGACTTGGTAACCGGAACTTCAAGAGATGCTCACGGAGGATCCGTGGCCTCTACCTCTAAGAAGGGACCTGCTCCAGCAAGGACCCTGTCTGTTCCAAGACTTACCGCGGCTGCGTTTGACGGCATGGCGGTTGAACGCCGGATCCTGAAGGAAAAAAGGCATTCCGGATGAAGTCATCCCTATCCTGATCAAAGCCAGGAAGGATGTAACCGCAAAAACATTATCACCGCAATTGGCGAAAATATGTTGCGTGATGCGAGGCCAGTAAGGCCCGACGGAGGAAATTCAACTGGGTCGATTCCTACATTTCCTGCAAACAGGAGTGTCTATGGGCCTGAAATTGGGGTCCATTAAGGTTCAAATTTCGGCCCTGTCAATTTTCTTCCAAAAAGAACTAGCTTCAGTCCCTGAAGTTCAGACGTTTGTAAAAGGGGTACTGCATATACAGCCTCCTTTTGTGCCTCCAGTGGCACTTTGGGATCTCAATGTAGTTTTGGGTTCCAAAAGTCACATTGGTTTGAACCACTTAAATCTGTGGAGTTAAAATATCTCACATGGAAAGTGGTCATGCTGTTGGCCCTGGCCTGGGCCAGGCGCGTGTCAGAATTGGTGGCTTTATCCTGAAAAAGCCCTTATCTGATTTTCCATTCGGACAGGGCGGAATTGAGGACTCGTCCTCAGTTTCTCCCCAAGGTGGTTTCAGCGTTTCACCTGAACCAACCTATTGGTGGTGCCTGCGGCTACTAGGGACTTGGAGGCCTCCAAGTTGCTAGACGTTGTCAGTGCCCTGAAAATATATGTTTCCAGGACGGCTGGAGTCAGGAAATCTGACTCGCTGTTTATCCTGTGTGCACCCAACAAGCTGGGTGCTCCTGCTTCTAAGCAGACTATTGCTCGTTGGATTTGTAGTACAATTCAGCTTGCACATTCTGTGGCAGGCCTGCCACAGCCAAAAATCTGTAAATGCCCACTCCACAAGGAAGGTGGGCTCATCTTGGGCGGCTGCCCGAGGGGTCTCGGCTTTACAACTTTGCCGAGCAGCTACTTGGTCAGGAGCAAATACGTTTGTAAAATTCTACAAAATTGATATCCTGGCTGAGGAGGACCTGGAGTTCTCTCATTTGGTGCTGCAGAGTCATCCGCACTCTCCCGCCCGTTTGGGAGCTTTGGTATAATCCCCATGGTCCTTACGGAGTCCCCAGCATCCACTTAGGACGTTAGAGAAAATAAGAATTTACTTACCGATAATTCTATTTCTCATAGTCCGTAGTGGATGCTGGGCGCCCATCCCAAGTGCGGATTGTCTGCAATACTTGTACATAGTTATTGTTACAAAAATCGGGTTATTATTGTTGTGAGCCATCTTTTCAGAGGCTCCTCTGTTATCATGCTGTTAACTGGGTTCAGATCACAGGTTATACGGTGTGATTGGTGTGGCTGGTATGAGTCTTACCCGGGATTCAAAATCCTTCCTTATTGTGTACGCTCGTCCGGGCACAGTATCCTAACTGAGGCTTGGAGGAGGGTCATAGGGGGAGGAGCCAGTGCACACCAGGTAGTCCTAAAGCTTTCTTTAGATGTGCCCAGTCTCCTGCGGAGCCGCTATTCCCCATGGTCCTTACGGAGTCCCCAGCATCCACTACGGACTATGAGAAATAGAATTATCGGTAAGTAAATTCTTATTATTTTTGGATTGTGGGAGGAAACCGGAGTACCCGGAGGAAACCCACGCAAGTATAGGGAGAATATACAAACTCCACACAATTAGGGCCGTGGTGGAAATTAAACCCCAGGACCGTCTTTTCGTATGGGCTCAATGGGCTCTTTTTCTGAGGTTATAAGCCAAAAGCTGTGACTCTCCCCTTTTGGTGGACACTGGCAGCTTGTCTTGTCTTGTATCAACCATCAAGCAGCTGGTCCCCGCTCCAGCTCCACACGCCTAATATGCAGTTTTAGATTTTCGTTGGTGAATTGCTCTGGCTCCTGAACTCTGATCCCCAAGTCCCCAGAACCTTCTGAAAGGTGGAACTCTATAGTTTTTTTTATCCCATTCAAAGCTAAGAAATATGTTTTCTGGAACTTGAGATATCTGCAGTCAAGCAAGCTGCCCTCCCACTGGAAAATGATAAATATTAAGCCCACTCCACTGTCCACCCCTCCCCTACGTATTAAACACCCCCTACCACCCTGGAAGTCATGTACCTGGGCTTCTTCAATCAGCCCAATGCCCCCTTCTACAGTTTAGCCCCATCTGTGCAGTAAAGGAGTAACTAGCAGAAATTTCTGTTCCGAGTCCTACATGCTGAGCGGTAGATAGAACACCCCCTACCGATCACTGATAGCACCCCCCACCCCTACCGCTGAAGGATGGGTAGGGGGCCCAGTGCACTCCTGTGCCCAGTGGCCTACACTGCTGTTAAGACGGCCCTGATTAAACCCATGACCTCAGTGCTGTGAGGCAGTAATGCTCACCATTACACCATCCGTGCTGACTACAGCAGTGTGGCGCTCTCTGGCATAGACAATGAGCGGAGTATATTTTAAATGCACACAGGCAACAGATTAACCCCTATAAATCCCAGCATCCTGGGTGTGCTATACTAGAAACAAAGACCTTGAAACAAAGTAACTACCTACAGAAACAGAATAGCAACATAGTGGTGTGCAGTACTACAAAGGAAGATAATGTAAACTCCAACAGCACAGAGGATGTCAGTATGTGGTATCAATAGGGAATCTGTTGGGGAAGACTGACAACAAACAGGACAGCATCCAGGTTATAAAACAAAAGGACATATGTGGGAGAACTATAATAATGCAATAACAGCACAGCGGGTATCGCTAATAGGACTAATCATACGACAATTAATATTATATTATCCCACAGCACATGGCATAGCAGTAATAGAACAGAACGGCAGCTGGTAAAACACATAGGCCCTCATTCCGAGTTGTTCGCTCGCAAGCTGCTTTTAGCAGATTTACTCACGCTAAGTCGCCGCCTACTGGGAGTGAATCTTAGCTTCTTAAAATTGCGAACGACGTATTCGCAATATTGCGATTACACCTCTCTTAGCAGTTTCTGAGTAGCTTCAGACTTACTCGGCATCTGCGATCAGTTCAGTGCTTGTCGTTCCTGGTTTGACGTCACAAACACTCCCAGCGTTCGCCCAGACACTCCTCCGTTTCTCCAGCCACTCCCGCGTTTTTCCCAGAAACGGTAGCGTTTTTTCACACACACCCATAAAACGGACAGTTTCTGCCCAGTAACACCCACTTCCTGTCAATCACAATACTATCACCAGAACGATGAAAAAGCCGCGAGTAAAATTCCTAACTGCATAGCAAATTTACTTGGCGCAGTCGCACTGCGGACATTGCGCATGCGCACTAAGCGGAAAATCGCTGTGATGCGAAAAAATTTACAGAGCGAACAACTCGGAATGACCACCATAATACACAAAAAATTGCAGAATGTGAAATACAAAAGGACCAAAAAATGATAACGACAGAAAATGAAAAGTAACAAATAAAAAAATAAAATTAAAATAAAATACACATACAAAATAAACATAATCCACAAGATGACAAATGTGATAAATAAGCACATACAGCAGTGCCATGTCAAACTGATATACCCAACCCCCGGTGTAATGTCACACAATGACCCAGACCTCAAAGAGAGCTAATAGGGGCTCCATAAGTGGACAATGCCAAAACCCAGAGCACACACTGGGGCAGTAACTAGCGGGTACAAAGGGGTAAAAACTAGTAAAGGCCCCAGCGAACACAACAGTGCCCAAACATATAAAGAGCTAAATAAATGAAATGGCCTGGTAAGGGTCTAAATCTACACACAGAGATAGTGGATATGTGCATGTGGCGGTGCCATAAATCGCATAAACATCACACACACACATACAGTGGGGCAATAAAGTATTTGGACAGCCACCGATTGTGCAAGTTGACCCACGAGGAGCTGAGATTGGCTACTCCAGGCAGCTGTACAACAGGGCAGCTTGTATTAGTCACGCTGCGGGATGTGCACTGTGACATCACAGAGAGGCCGCGCAGGAGAGGTCAGGGGGCAGAAACTGAAAGTGAAACTGAAGTGCAGGGATAGCTTGTGAAGACTCCTGCTGCGCCGTTATTAACCACATTTATTATGCCCGATTTTTCAACCCTGGGCGGGAACAGGGGGAAGCGTTTGCTGTGTGAGTGGGTAGGACCTTATGCGGCCACTCGCAAAATGATTTGCTGTTAACATCAGCAGCATAATAATTGCTGTTGGCACACATTATTAATCCGCCTCTGAATATTCTTAGTGGTTGTTAATGCTGTGTGTTTTGTGACCAAATTCAGACTAAACATTCATCTGTAAAAGTCCTTATGGACTGAGTTTTCCTACATAAAACATTGCCAATATTCTGTACTCCTGCTTACAACATGTGGGGGTATAAAAAAAGGCCCTAAAACGAGCAGTGTGTATAGACAGACGTACAACAGACACCCCACTTAATCATATTAGTCTTCTTGTTTAGGAGTTATAATGATTTCAAATATTGACTCATGGATTTTAAAATTGTATTCTATAAAAGACAATTTTTTTTTGTAATTTACAAAGTTTGATGTGGAATTGATGCTATCCCTGTTCATTTACACAGCTGCTCACCTGTCCCCCCCCCCCCCCCCCCCCTCCCCCATGCTATACAGTCCCTTGCCTGAACTGTCCTACCTGCCCCCCCCGGGCAACATGGCAGCTCACCAGTGAATTGTTTGTCAAACCCCCCCTCCCCCCCAGGCAACATGGCAGCTCACCAGTGAATTGTTTATCAGACCCCCCCCCCTCCCCCACAGGCAACATGGCAGCTCACCAGAGAATTGTTTATCAGACCCCCTCAGGGCAGCGGATAGATGCTATCACTGCCAGAGGCAACACAGTACCATCTCAGGAGATGTTACTACGGTGCAGACGCTATGGCTCCATCATGCACTGCATACCGGACGCAGCACTTACCATTAGCAGCCCTCATACAGTGCGGACCACCAGGGGTGACTCCCGTCCCGATTTCACAACCTCGGGTGCGCTTCAGGTGACATGGATGATTCAGGCAGTCAGGGGCTCAGCACGGCTGGGGCGGAGTTTTGGGATACTCGGGCGACTGATCGGTAGACGGGCCAGGGGGCGGAGCTTTTCATGATACATGGGCGGAGATTTGGGTGCATATGGGCGGAGCTTCGGGGGATCAGGGATTACATCTGTACATAGACCAGGGCCGGAGTTTAGCAGGGGGGCGGGACTTTGAGCGACATGGGGGTTCCCAGGGATAGGCAGTGCTCTGACCCGGCTGAGAGGAGTATATGGTGGAAGTGCTTCTGGCGATGACAGGAGAGAGGTTTTTTTTTTCTTTCTGTCTCTTCTGCAGCTTATCCTGTGGGCCTATTTTCAATAGGAGGCCTGGAGCTGCAGCTCCATCCGCCCCATTGTTAATCCGGCCCTGATAAGGTGTATATGTAACATAAATGCATTCTGTGCTTAGATTTAGGTCCCATCGCCATGATATCTCATTATGGTATGCAATTATTCTAAAGTACGGAAAAATCCAATATCCAAAATACCTCCGGTCCCAAGCATTTTGGATAAGGGATACTCAACCTGTAAATGCAAAACCCAGCAAATATATTGTACATGCTGCTACTAAAAATGCAAACCCGTGGGGGCGTGGCTTCGGCGGACATGGAGTAGCACACAGGCTGTGTGTCTCTCCAGCTATATTATCCTGTTATACCATCCTGTGTCCCCCCCTGGGCCTGCAATCCGCCCCTATACCTGTAGTACTGTGTGGGGGTGCCCCTGTGCTGTTCTCGGACCCGTCAGCAGTGATATCAGCAGCAACACAACGCTTCTGGTGAGCGGGGCCCCCGGGCCTGCTGGATCACGTGGGACGCCGCCATCCTGCTGCCTGCGCTGGGACCTCCACCCGACTCCCGTCTTGAGCGCTGCTCATGTCAAGTCCGCGGCTCCCCCCTCTGCTGTCGCTGAGGACGCTGTGGCGGGCGCCTCTCCTGCCTTGCTCCCGTCTCTGTTCAGAAGCGCCTGCGGGGGATCTCCGGCCGCGGCTGCGTCACGTGACCCGCTACCGCTCTCCTTGCTCGCTCCGGCGGCCCCAGCTCCTGCACGATCGCCCTGTGTCCTGCAGCTGAGGAGGTAGTGTCTGGCAAGGCTGGGTTTATGTGTGCATGTGCTCTCCCCATACTGCTGCTGCCCTGCTGAGCTCTGCTCCACACTGGGACAGGGAGCAGTGTGCTGTTAACCCTTGGAGGGCTTTGATGATGATGGCACACACTTAATTCATCTGATTGAATCCAGCTCTATGCTGCATGTGCCCCATATACTGAGGGGGGGGGGGGGGGGGGGAATACGTCCACATCCTGTTGCATTCATTCATTCTGTGCTAACAGGCTGATTCTTTCAATATCATACACGAACACTGGACAGTTTTGATATACTATACTTACCCGCAGGCAGCGACTGGACAATTCTGATATACTACATCGAGTTACTCATTGGCCGTCCCTGGACAGTTCGTGATATACTATTTAATATACTTCCTGCTCCCTGCCGTCCGCTCGGCTATAATGGTGAAACCGCATCAGTCTGCCGCCGCTGCGGCGAAGCTAGAGAAGTTTGCCAGAAATCCGCCGACACGGTCCCAACCGGGGGGGGAGGTGCGGTCGACCTCGGAACCACCTTCTCCGTCGGCTAGCTCCTCATCTGTGGAGGCCACCGATGCTGCTTTGCAAAAGGTGCTGGACGCAGTCACGGCCGGTGAAGCCCGCTTGGCCGACAGGATCGGTCAGGTCCAGGCGGACTTATCCATTATACACCAAGACCTTCAGCGGGTGCGAGAGAGGGTCGGTGAAGTTGAGACGCGCACCTCCACGCTGGAAGACACTGTTACGCCCCTCGGTAGACGCACTTCTGCATTGGAGTCTCAGATGACGGAGGTACATAAAAAGATGACGGATATGGAGGGGAGACTGCGGCGAAATAATGTCCGTTTCGTCGGACTCCCAGAGAAGGAGGAAGGTGCCTCCCCTGAAAAATTTCTTGAACGTTGGCTGTTGGATACGTTTGGAGCGGAGGAGTTCACCTCACACTTCGCGGTGGAACGCGCCCATAGGGTCCCGATGCGCCCATTACCTCCAGGGGCACCTCCCCGTACATTTATCGCCAAAATCCTCCATTATCGGGATAGAGATGTGATTCTGAGACTGGCCCGCACCAAGGGTCCCCTTAAGTGGAACGGTTCCCCAGTTTCAGTTTTTCCGGATTTTGCAGTCGACGTCCAGAAGGACAGAGCTCAGTTTGTCACTGTGAAACGCAGGCTGCGGGCACTGAATATCCCCTATGCCATGCTCTTTCCGTCTAAACTCCGGGTGGTCTCGGATGGAGAAACAAAATTCTTCATGACCCCTCGTGAAGCATCAGTGTGGCTGGACGGACGCTTTCCTGCACGGCGGGCGTTAGCCGCTGATTGAACTTATACATTTGATTTCTCTACTTGCAAGTATACTGCTTCCTTTATGCCTGCTATGTTATTGTTATATTGTCATGGGTGAGATGTATAATTGTTAGTGGTTATGTTTTTTTTTTTTGCGAGTTGTTATTTTGGCTGGATAGACGTTTTCCGACTTGGGGAGCGGTAGCCGCTGATTGCACTTATATAAGTGATTTTTGCAACTAGTCAATGTACTACTGTTTGTGATGTGCTGCTATGTTGTTCACGTGGGGGCCTTCTGGGGCCGTGGTGGGCCTTCACTGGGAATGGGTGGCTCTGTGGAGATGGGCGTTGTTAGATGTTGCCTCTATGTTGCTCTTGGGCCTTATGCTCTCGGTGTTCTCTCTGCTATACAGTTTAAGGGGTAAGCGGTTAGTTTGTTGGGGTGGGGGTGCTGGTCTGGGGGGGGGACCGGTTTTGTTTTAAGTTTAGCTGGGGGATTCTCCTGTCTCAAGGTCATTATATTCTTGGCCCCCTTAGTGGATATAGGAATTTAACCCCAGTTGGTATTGGTGGAGTATGCTACAGTGCTCTCTGCCTTAGTTGGGATTGTTAGTTGTTAGGGAGTTTTGTCGTTAGGGAACCAGGTATGCTGCTAGTTTTAGGTGGTGTACGGGGTGGGGGTGGGGGTTACTTTAGACTGTTAGTATTGATAAGTTTTCATTTTTTGCTGTGCAATGTGCTCATTTCCGCTATGTCTATGTTGCAACTAACTGCAGGCTTATTTTCTATGATGTTCACTGACGGTGGCTGGCCGCGGGCACTCTGCACTATTACAATGATGCCCTGCTATGGCGTTGGTTAAGTTTCTGTCTTGGAACGTGCGGGGCATCAATGACAAGATTAAACGCTCCTTGATCCTTCGACAGATTAAGCTATACGCTTCGGATATAATTTGCCTGATGGAAACCCATTTACTGGGTACTAAGATTATGTCCCTTAAAAAACCATGGGTGGGCTGGGCTTTCCATTCCATGCATACTGCAGCGTCCCGGGGAGTGTCAATCCTAATTAAGAAGTCTGTTCCCTTTGCACTTGATTCCGTGCAAACGGATCAATGGGGTAGATATGTATTTCTCAGGTGCAGAATTAACTCCATCCCCCTGTTATTGCTGGCTGTGTATGTACCCCCTCCATACTCGCATGACGTCCTTAAAAAGGCTTCTGCCTTTATGGCTGCCTCCCCTGACATAGCTGTTATCTGTATGGGGGACTTCAATAACGTTTTAAATCACAAGTTGGATAGGTTGTCCGGGGCGTCCTCCAACCCACAGCCCAGGCATTCCCCATTTGCAGACACTGTGTCGGAGCTGGGTCTGATCGACCCCTGGAGATTGAAGAATCCTGATTTGAGGCAATACTCATGTTTTTCACGCTCTCACTCTTCTTTCTCTAGGATAGATTTGGCTCTTCTGTCCCGGGAGCTTTTGCCCAAAGTTCAAAATGTTAAATATGAGACTAGGGGTATCTCGGATCACTCCCCTATATCGTTACATATTGACTTAAACTGTCAGCGAGGCCAAGGAGTGTGGAAATTGAATCCCTTTTGGCTGACGCATATGGGTGAGGGATCCGATTTGGAGGCTAGCTGGTTAGAATTTTTTGTTATGCATGATGACACCTCGGATGTGTCTCTGCTATGGGACACTTTCAAGGCTTTCTTGAGAGGAACATTGCTTAAGCGGGTAGGGAGTCTTAAATCCTCCTTCAGAAAACGTGAGTCTGAATTGGAGGCCCGGGTGGTTGCTTCAGAGCTGACGTATGTGCGGGATGGCTTGGATGCCTCTAGGTTGGTGTGGCTTCATGCGCAGGGTGAATGGAAGGAGTATCTGTGGGGGAAAACCCAGCACAGACTTCTCTTCTCCTCGCATGGCCAGTATGCTACTGGGGATAGACCAGGTTCTTATTTAGCCAGTCTTGCAAGGGGTGATCGTTCCTCTCATACTGTGGTGGAGATCTTGGATTCAGCTGGATCTGTGTTGGACCGCACCCCCCAGATCGTGGCGGAATTTGTCTCATACTATCAGGCACTATATAGTTCTGGGTTGACCTGTTCCCCGCTGGAGCTGTGTGAATACTTGGACGGAGTCCGCTTGCCCCGCATCTCCAGTGAGGCCAGGGCACTTCTGGACGCTCCTTTGTCGGTGGAGGAAATTGAGACTGCGATCTCTGCCTCCCCCGATGGTAAGGCCCCTGGCCTTGATGGCATCCCATCAGAACTGTATAAGAAATTTACAAAATTCTTTGCCCCTCAGTTGCTTGATTTGTTCAGTGAAATTTTTGCCCAAAATGCACTTCCCCCGTCTATGCTGGAGGCTTTGATTATAGTCATTCCCAAGCCAGATAAGGACCCCAGGAAGGTTGAATCCTACCGTCCTATTTCCCTGTTGCCCACGGATATTAAAATCCTGGCCAAGATTTTAGCTTCCAGACTTGGCCGGGTTATCTCCCAAATTATACACCCTGACCAAACGGGCTTCATGCCTGGCAAGTCCACTGCTGTCAATTTGAGGCGCCTGTTTACTCATTTTCAGGTTCCTCGGGAGGAGGACTGCTCTGCCGTTATAGCCTCCTTGGATGCCGCAAAGGCCTTTGATTCGGTGGAGTGGACCTTCCTCTGGGAGGCTATGAATAGGTTTGGTGTGGGCCCCAACTTTATCAAATATGTTAAATTGTTATACTTTCAGCCCATGGCCAGAGTCTCGGTGAATGGGTTTGTTTCGGACTCCTTCCCCCTATCCAGGGGAACGAGACAGGGCTGCCCTCTGTCTCCGACTCTGTTTGCCATTGCTATTGAGCCACTGGCATGTTTGATTAGGGCATCTCAGGATATTGTGGGCATTAGGGTCGGCGCAAGAGAGGACAGGATAGCGTTATACGCTGATGACCTGTTGCTCTTTGTGGACGATTCCGTTTCCTCCTTGCCTAAACTCCTTGACTTAATAACTGACTATGGACGCTTCTCCGGGCTCAAAATTAACTGGGATAAATCCACCATTACTCCACTTAGCGGCCCGGTCTCGGAAGCCCCAGTGATTCAAACCCCCCTTAAATGGGTAGATTCTTTCAAATACCTGGGTATATGGGTATCGAATGACCCTTGTACCTATGTTTCCCTTAATATCATGCCGCTGATGGGTTATCTACGCTCGAAGGTCAGGGTTTGGGGGTCTTTGCCCCTGACTGTTACCGGCAGGGTCAATTTGGTAAAAATGGTATACTTGCCTAAACTCCTTTATGTTCTCCAGCAGTCCCCTATATATATTAACTTGAAGACATTTCGACAGATTGACAGTTTGCTCTCTTCTCTAATATGGGCCAGCAGGAGAGCGCGGTTGAGACTTGATGTTCTGTCCAGGCCGAAAGTGCTGGGAGGCTTAGCTCTCCCTATCTTTCGATTTTACTACTATGCCGCGCAGTTGGCACATATATGGGAGTGGGTGAATGCCTCGGATGCTCTCACTATACACTCCCAGATGCTTATCCGGGTCTACCCTGCTGGCTCTCCATTACAGATGCTTCTTTGTGGGAATCCTAACTTGTCCAAGATCCCTATAATAAGACAGGCCGTCCTCATATGGAAACAGGTACATGTAATCCTATTGGGCCGAGGTATTGACCCGGACACTCCTCTGGATGGTGCCCTCGGCTTCCCAGAATTGGCTTCGCTGCGGGCTGGGGCGGTGTGGGGGAGGTGGGGAGTGACGTCCCTGGGACACTTATATAGCGACGGTATACTGAGGTCCTTCATGCAGCTTCAGCGGGATTACAATATACCCTCTTCACATTTCTATCGATACCTGCAGTTGAGACATGCGCTTAACGCACAATTTCCTGGAACTCCTCCAACGATTGCCGATTCCCCGGTCAAGTCTCTCCTGCAGTCCCTGGGAAGCGGACATCTGGTGTCCAACATTTACGCAAGCATGCTTCGATCTCACTATTCTGACCCGTTGTCCCTTCTCAGGAGCAGGTGGGAATCCGACTTGGGCGCCATCTCTGATGCGATCTGGGAGGGTGCTTTATGTTCTCCACGATTGTCCACTACCACCACTAGATATCAACAAATCCAACTGTTTATAATACACAGAGTATATATGACACCAGTGCGGTTGCGACATATAGGAGGTACCCACTCCTCCAGGTGTCCTAAATGTGATAATCTGGATGCAGATTTTTGGCACATTATCTGGCTATGTCCCAAGGTAGCCGTATTCTGGTCGGGTGTTACCGACGCCCTGGTGTCAACAGGTATTCCCTCGTCTATATGCTCCCCGACGACATGTGTGTTATCTGCTGTGGAGGAGGATGCCCTGGACCCCCCTGCCAGACGTTATGTAATTAATCTATGTGGCCTGGCCAAGGTGTGTATCGCTAGGCTTTGGCTAGCCAGGGATGCGCCCACACTACAGTCCTGGGTCTCACTCGTAAATGATACGGTCTCTCATGAGAAATATGTATATTTAGCTAGAAAAGCGGAGAAAAAATATCAGGACCTGTGGGGTCGATGGCTTGAGTCCCCGCTCTCTAGGACCTGGAATGTCTAGACATGCAACGGGGGGTTAGGGTGGGTGTGTACTTTAGATCTGCTTTGGGTGAACTGCCTATTTTTGTTTGTGTTGTCCCCTGGCGCCCGCGGTCAGCCACTCCTGTTCATGTGCCAGTGTTCTAGCTCTGCGTTCAGCTCAATATTTATGATGCGTTGCCATAGATGACTATGTACAGCATACATTGTTCTATAAGTTCCATGTTACCATGTGATATTCATTTTAACTTATAAGTTATGTTCTGGAATTTGGGCCTGCACCGGTTCACTATGTTAATTGTGATAATTGGTCCCTACTGGGCACGGGAATCTGCGTATTCCCTGGGTGGGGATCTGATGTGTGTTGTGTTATTCCTTTTTTTGTGTGTGTTTTTGTTTAAAGGAAAAACTGAAAATCAATAAAAAAGTATTGAATTTAAAAAAAAAAAAATGCAAACCCGTGCCATCTTCTAAAGGGGCCTACACACGGTGCGATATTTCTACCGATATGGACTATATAGTCTATATCGGTAGAAAACACAGTGCATATTGCACCATGTGTCAACACCTTGCGATGCCGATGCGCGGTCTCACGGGTTTGCAAGGAAAAATAGTGTGTGCAGGCAGGGTCGATATTGAGTATATTGGAGGTTCATGCCTCAGGATACAATATATCGGCCGTCGCACCGTGTGTATGCGGCATTACTTGTTAGCTTACAAAAACTTCATGAAAGTCTTGGTGGGGTAACTAAATCTACTCGCTCTTCAAATGATTAGACTATGAAGCCTTGTTTTTCCTTAAACTGTGTAAGCATGAAAAAAATGTGAGCGTATTATTGTACCGTATAGGCCGGATGTGTTCTATTGTTGTACTGTATGTCTGCTCTTTCCTGCCCTCTTCAGGAATCTCTGATCACTTCCTCCTTCAGACAGTAGCTGCTAGTGACCTCATTAGCATCCTGACACTCTACAGCCTATTTCGGAGTTTATAGCAGAGCTGTCAGTGGTTCATTAGTTTAGGACTGCCTGTTCCCGCAGGACGAAGAACGTGCTGTGCACAGAGGGTCTCAAGAGAAGTTGAATGTATGTGAACATGTAAGCACAAATGCTTTTCCACACTGCCCGTTCATACTAAAAGCGTGTACGTCTATTTATGCAGACTTAAGGGCCCCATACGCTAGAACGATATCCCGCTATATCTCAGGCCGAATGCCAGAAATCGGGTGAAGTCTGGCATTTTGGAGGTGTTTCTGATCCGATCCGATGCGCGTCCCGTGAGCATCGGGTCGGATCCTCCAGATTGAACGTGCTGCACTTGTGATATGTCGGACCCCGCAGGCATGGCTGGGATTGGCCGAGATATATTGTATGCAAAAGGACAGCATACCATGTACCTTTGGCGATCCTGCCGCCCGGGAGGCTGCCGGGGTGATCACCTGCGACATGTCAGACGGACCTGTCGCAATAGTGTATGGGGCCCTTAAGTTGTACAGTAGCTTTCCATTGCACCTCTCCACTCACACAGAGGCAGTGAACAGGAATGTAAAGGGCAGGTTGGCATAGCCTGAGTACAGTAAGGGCAATGCACACACATGTCCTATGTAGCGGTGGATGGAAGCATGTACTGTCATTAGATACCGACTGATGATCATCTTACTCTAACAAAAAAAAAGTACGCCCTCTCCAAGTGCTACTAGCTCAGGCTGATGTAGTAAAATACTGGGTGTCTGAAAAGTGTGAGGTCCTAAGAAAATGCCAATATAAGCACTAGGCCAGGCTTTCCCAACCTCTGTCCTCAAATCACACTAAGGGGGTCATTCTGACCCGTTAGCACGCTGCGGTTCATCGCAGTGGTGCAAACGGGTCGTTTCTGCGCATTCACGGCGGACGCGATGCGCAGGCACGTCGTTGCTCGGCGACGGCAGTCGCGGGGCAACGGCGTCGGGAACGAAGAAAGCGGTCGCAGCGCGGATCGCAAGAAGATTGACAGTCGGGAGGCGGATCGGGGCGTCTACTCACCGTTTTCCGAGCATGGAGATCCGAAGATTCCACTCATCCCAAGAATTCTAAAACTTGTAAAGAAAACAAGAGTTCAGGCGATCCTCATTGCTCCGGACTGGCCAAGAAGAGCTTGGTATGTGGATCTTCTGGAGTTACTGCTGGAAGATCCGAGGCCTCTTCCTCTTCGAGAGGACCTTATGCAACAAGGGCCGTTCGCTTATCAAGATTTACTGCGGCTACGTTTGACGGCATGGAGGTTGAACGCCGGATCTTAGCTCGGAAAGGCATTCCAGCTCAGGTTATTCCTACTCTGATACAGGCTAGGAAAGGAGTAACGTCAACACATTACCATCGCATTTGGAAAAAGTATGTGTCTTGGTGTGAATCCAGGAAGTTCCCTACGGTAGAGTTTCAACTTGGACGGTTTCTACTCTTCCTGCAAGCAGGTGTGGATGTGGGCCTGCGTTTGGGATCCATAAAGGTCCAAATTTGGGACTTTCAGACTTTCTTGAAAGGGGTTCTGCACGTCCAACCACCCTTTGTGCCTCCTACGGCACCCTGGGATCTGAACGTGGTGTTGCAGTTCCTGCAATCGGATTGGTTCGAGCCTTTACAGGAGGTTGAGGTCAAGTTTCTCACTTGGAATGCTGTCACACTGTTGGCGTTAGCATCTGCTAGACATGTGTCGGAATTGGGGGCTTTGTCCTGTAAAAGCCCCTACTTAATTTTCCATGAGGATAGAGCTGAGCTCAGGACGCGTCGGCAGTTTCTTCCAAAGGTTGTGTCGGCTTTTCATATCAACCAAACTATTGTGGTGCCAGTGACTACTGACTCCTCAATCCCGTCAAAGTCCTTGGATGTTGTGAGGTCTTTGAAGATCTATGTGAAGAGGACTGTTCGTCACAGAAAGTCGGACGCTCTGTTTGTCCTTTATGATCCCAACAAGGTTGGGTGGCCTCCTTCTAAGCAGGCGATTTCTCTCTGGATCAGGTTTACTATCCAGCATGCGCATTCCATGGCAGGATTGCCCTGTCCAAAATCTGTTAAGGTCCACTCTACTCGTAAGGTGGGTTCTTCCTGGGCGACTGCCCGGGGTGTCTCGGCTTTACAACTTTGCCGAACGGCTACTTGGTCAGGGTCGAACACGTTTGCTAAGTTCTACAAGTTCGATACTTTGGCCTCTGAGGACCTAAAGTTTGGTCAATCCGTTCTGAAGGAGCCTCCGCGCTCTCCCTCCCGTACTGGGAGCTTTGGTACATCCCCATGGTACTAATGTGGACCCCAGCATCCTTTAGGACGTAAGAGAAAATAGGATTTTAATTACCTACCGGTAAATCCCAGCGCTTCATTTTCCTGCAGTAGTTACTTGGTTAAGTACTGCCTTGTTACTTGGTTAAGTACTGTTGTTCAGCTGTTGCTGACTTGTTCAAGCTGGTTAGCTTGGTTTGCCTTGTTATGTGTGAGCTGGTGTGACTCGCCACTATCTGTGTATTTCCTTCTCTTGAAGTATGTCCGTCTCATCGGGCACAGTTTCTAGACTGAGTCTGGTAGGAGGGGCATAGAGGGAGGAGCCAGCCCACACTATTAAACTCTTAAAGTGCCCATGGCTCCCAAGGGACCCATCTATACCCCATAGTACTAATGTGGGCCCCAGCATCCTCTACGGACTATGAGAAAGGATTTGAATTACCTACCGGTAAATCCTATTTTTACAGCCCATGGCTTGGCCCCGCCCCCGCTTCCCAAATTTTAGTGTTCGCAGCAGGAGGCATCTCTCCCGCTGCCTCCCACCCCAATATGCAGGCATATTCACAGGGGGGGAAATGATTAGAATAATAAAAGAAGATATTTATCACAGAATCTGTGTTATAAATATCTCCTTTGTGTTATTTTAATCCTTATGACGGGGAAGGCACTGCCTCCCCTAACTACACGTCTCTGCTTACAATAATCAGGGCCGGTTCCGGGGCTTCTGGCGCCCTGGGAGGCATTAGGGGGCGTGGCTTCGTACAGGGGGCGTGGTTATTTACTCCCCCTGTACAGACTGAAATGATGTGTGGTGCGCGATGACGTCATCGCGCACGGTAAAGGACCTCTCCACGAAGGGAAACTAGACGCGTACGCGTCTAGTTTCCCTTCCCAGCGGCAGCGGGGGGCACACAGCAGCAGCGGATCTTGCCCTGGTGCAGCGCCCTCCAGATGGCGCCCTGCGCCCTCCGGAAGGCGCCGCCCCGGGCAAAAGTCCTGCTTGCCCGTGGCAAGATCCGCTACTGACAATAATATTCTAGCCCCGTTTGCAAGGTTTTTCGCAAGTTTCATATTCCATAAGGTTTCCTCTTTTCTAATTATGCAAACCCCAAGACTGTGCAAGAAAATAAGTTTCATAGGTTTGATGCAAAACTGATCTTAATCCTATACTTAAAAACTTGATTGGTATTTTCCATTTTTAGAATATAAAGCACAAAGCATGATCATATTAATTTGGTAGGTCGTTAAATAGACATTTCTCAGTGATTCCTAATAAGATTGTGCTTCTAGTCCTAGTTGCTAAGTTCTTTTTGTTCTCTACAGGTATAATTATAGGCCTGCGGCATTACGCATCTTGCATTGCTCAATGTAGCATTTATGTTTTTGTGTGTACATTACCTTTTGGTGCTTTCTTCTTTTAGACAACAGGATCTCGAGAAGAGAAGCTCAAGGACAGACAGGCCCAGGTGATGTCCCGCGGTCTGCCAAAGCAGAAACCAATTCCTGGGGTAAAGCATGTGTTGGTGGTGGCTTCTGGCAAAGGAGGTGTTGGCAAATCAACAACTGCAGGTATAATACTTGCCCTGCTTGTGACATACCCTAATCTGATTTAATACTGCCTGATCTGAGCGGTGTAATGTCCACAGAAAAGGTGTATATATAGCACAGTCCATACTGTAGCTGTCAATGTTTTGCATGGGAAGGCAGGAGAACATGTATACAGGTTTATTGATCATATAAGTGAAATCGGGATCCGGTCTCTAAGTCGA
This sequence comes from Pseudophryne corroboree, assembly GCF_028390025.1. Classification (NCBI taxonomy): domain Eukaryota; kingdom Metazoa; phylum Chordata; class Amphibia; order Anura; family Myobatrachidae; genus Pseudophryne; species Pseudophryne corroboree. The sequence goes on from NC_086455.1 coordinate 48,312,264, forward strand.
CAGTAACTAAGTCGACAATGTCTAGGTCGACCACTATTAGTCGACAGTAACTAGGTCGACATGTTCTAGGTCAACATGTCAAAAGGTCGACATGAGTTTTCCACAATTTTTCTCTTTTTTTGAACCTTTTCATACTTAACGATCCACGTGGACTACGATTGGAACTGTAATCTGTGCCGAGCGAAGCGAGGCACCTTGCCCGAAGCATGGCGAGCCATGCGAGGGGACACAGTGCACTAATTGGGGTTCCTGGTCACTATACAAAGAAAACGACACCAAAAAAAACTTATAAACTCATATCTACCTTTTGACCTGTCGACCTAGAACATGTCGACCTAAAGACCCTGTTGACTTAAACATCCTGTCGACCTAGTTACTGTCGACCAATAGTGGTCAACCCATACATTGTTGACCTAGTTACTGTCGACCTTCCATACCACACCCAGTGAAATCATAGACTAAAATGTATTTTTAGGTAGACCACAAACATAGTGTAAATGGTATATATTGGACTAAACGCTCCACTTATGCTGAATTACATTTGATGTTAATGGTAAGTGATAAGGGACAGTATGGCAGATATAATGTAATATAGTTCAGATATCTTAATGCTTTCATTTTCTTTCTCACAGTTAATCTGGCTCTGAGTTTGGCAGCAGTGAATCATGTAAGTTCATTTCCAGTAGTTAGGATCTAGTGAAACATGTCATCCACACTCACACTATTATTGTCTTCAGACACATTCAGTTTTTTTATATACCTTCTCCCTTTAAGACTGGGGATTATTCCTTTGGGGGGCAGAGAGATCAGACCACGTTACACAGTTTTGCTATGTGTCGGTTATACCGTTTTCACATCGTAAACCCAGGTCCGAGCAGCCTCAGAATCTCTCACATTGCAGTTTCAACTCTATTATTCCCGAGTTGGTGCCTTTCACACTAAACCCAGGTCACCTATGTTAAATACTGTGATGTGATTTAAAATGGACTTTTCTCTTACATCCTAGTGGATACTGGGGAACTGTACTTTAGTACCATGGGGTATGGATCGGGTCCACTGGAGCCTGGCACTTTAAAACCTTTAATGTGTGTATGTGTGTGCTGGCTCCTCCCCTATATGCCCCTCCTACCAGACTCAGTTTAGAAAAATGTGCCCAAGGAGCCGGGTGCATTTCTCTGGAGCTCCAGAGAGTTTCCTTTATTTTTTGTTTTAGTTAGTTATTTTCAGGTAGTACTGGTTGGCAACCAATCTACCTGCTTCGTGGGACTTAGAGGGGCGACCGAACCAACCTCCTGAGGGTTAATGGTTCGTAATCCCAGCTGACAGGACACTGAGCTCCTGAGGTGCGGTTTCACACACCACCCTGTGTGGGCCCACGTCACCAGCTAGCCGCCACCCTCTAACAGATGCCAAAGAGTCACAGATGCGGTGAGTGTTAACATCAGGGTCCCGCTGCGGTTTGGTGGCATGTCACGGGCCACGAGCTGCGGTGGCTGCCGCTGACTACACTGGCTCAACAGGGCTTTGTGCTCCACACTGTCAGTAGGCATTGTGTGTACTGTGTATTATCACTTTCAGCCAGTATAAACATCTACGTGGGACTACGTGCCATTATGGTGCCGGGCTTCCCGGAGAGCGGGACCAGAGACGGGAAGGCGCCATTTCCTGCTGCTGCGGATCATCAAGGCTGCATGCACACTGCTCCTCCATGGACCCACACTGTTACAGACTCTGTACTGGTACCACGGGATCATAGCAGGGAATGAGCACATCAGTGGTAGCGCCGCTGCACATACTTAAGGTGATACACATACTTTTACACACTGCGCTGCTGTGTTTTGTGTGCTGGTCTCCATTTCTCTGTGTCACTCTAGGGGCTCTCTAGGGTCTGTGTGGATGTGTTTTCAGTGGGTTTACGCTGCATTATCATTGTGTACAATATGTCTGTTGACATGGTTATGTGTACTGCTTTTAACTCCGCCCGTCTTCTGCGGGGTCCCTCATGTGTGAACAGTGCTCCTTATCTCCACAGGGACACAGTTCACAGGCACCTGACTGGCTAGATACTTTTAAGAACATGATTCACAATGTGAATTCAGAAATAGCTGCAGCTAAGAAGGAGAGACAGGTGTTAATACACTCTATTGATTTTATGGCTAAAGTAGCAGATACCAGAAAGGCTTCTCAACCCCCTCTGTTGGTTTCACATAAACACACACTGCCACAGGTGCTCCAGTCTAATTCTGATTCCTTCTTACCAGCCTGAAGTAGATGATGATGATGATGATGATATGGATGAGGACAAGTCTCTGTCCCCCGGGGGGGTGGACGCCCTCATTTATGCTGTAAGAGAGGTTCTTCACATGCCCGAACAGGAAGAAGAACCAGATGTACTTTAATGTTAGACCCAAGACCTGGGCCACGTTTCCTGTGTCTAAGGAATTAAACTCCTTGTCCAGGGAGGCATGGGTGAACCCTGACAAGAAATTAAAAGAAATTATCTACATTTCCCCTCCCAGCTAATGACGGGAAGGTATGGGAAAACACCCCGTCAGTCGATACGTCTGTGTCCAGACTGTCTTAAGAAATTGTTACTGCCGGTGCCAGGGGCTATATCCTAAAAGACCCTGCTGACCGTAAAAATTGAGACCACTTTCAAGGCAATATATATGGCAGCGGGCGTAGCACATCGCCCCACAATAGTTTGTGGTTGGCTTTCTAGGGCATTAGTCAAGTGGTCTAATAATATTATTAATGGATTAGACACTCTGCCCCAGGATGAGGTTATTACTCTGCTGCAACACATACAGGATGCTGAAAATTTTATGAGCGAAGCTATAAAGGAATTGTGTAAGATAAATGGCCACACTACTGCTATAGCGGTTTCAGCACACAGAGTTCTGTGGTTACGTCAATGGTCAGCGGACGCTGATTCCAAAAAGGGTGTTGAAAATCCTTCCCTTTACAGGTGATGCCTTATTTAGAGACGAGTTAAATAAATGGATCTCTCAGGCAATGACGGGTAAGTCTCCCTATCTGCCGTCTGCTGCACCACCTGCTCGACCTTCTTACCCATGACCCTCCTTGCCAGTTCAGAGGCAGGGGCCAAGGGGTCTCTACTACTCCCAGAGGATCTCGTGGTAAGTCCCATAAACCTGCAACTGACGCATCCCTGGACCAGACCACCGGGTCCCCTGCCACTAAGCCTTCTGCATGACGGTTGGCCCCAACAGCAGGGCGACTTTCAGGTAGGTGCTCGCCTTCAACACTTCGCCCACGTGTGGGCGAAGTCTTGCCAGAATCCTTGGGTGAGGGACCTCATTTCCCAGGATACCGGCTGGAATTTCAAGCGCTTCCTCCTCACAGATTTTTCAAGTCGGGCTTACCAGATTTACACGCAGCAAAAGTTACCCTGCAAGAGGCTATTCAAAAACTTTTGCAGATGGGAGTGGTGGTTCCACTACCTTCTCCATTACGTAACAGGGGTTTTTAATCCAGTCTTTTTGTTGTTCCAAAACCAGACGGTTCGGTGCTACCCATCTTGAACCTGAAGTCTCTAAACTCGTATCTACGGGTGTTTAAATTCAAGGTGGAATCCCTGCGAGCAGTGGTGTCCAGTCTGAAGGAGGGGGTATTCTCTAGATGTCAAGGATGCTTAACTACACATTCCCATGTGGCCCCCTCATCAGGCTTACCTCAGGTTCGCTGTATTGGATGATCATTTCCGGTTTCAGGCCTTACCCTTTGGCCTATCCACAGCTCCGAGGGTCTTCACCAAGGTCATGGTGGAGATGATGCTGCAACTACGCATGATGGGAGTCAACATTGTCCCCATTTTCTGCGATCTCCAGATAAAGGCTATGTCCAGGTAGCGTTTACTGCACAGTATCGATCTGACGACTCACCTACTTACGGATCATGGTTGGATACTAAATTTTCAAAACTCTCACCACAGTAAAGGTGTTTCTTCCGATGGACAAAGCATTGGCTTTCCAAGCTATGGTCCGCTCAGTGCTCCATCCTTGCAAGGTATCCATACATCTTTGCATATGATTGCTGGGCAGGATGGTAGCTGCTTAAGAGGCAATCCAATCCGGCAGGTTTCATGCCCGGCCATTTCAGCTGGATCTGCTGGACAAATAGTCAGGGTCTCACCTTCACATGCATCAGGAAGTGACCTGATCTCCGAAAGCCCGGATTTCTCTATTATGGTGGCTACAAATTCCTCACCTGGTAGAAGGCAGGAATTTCAATATCCACTCGTGGATTCTACTGACAATGGATGCCAGCCTCCAGGGTTGGGGGGCCGTGATCCAGGGGGCCCAGTTCCAGGGGACATTGTCAAATCGGGAATCTGCTCTGCCAATAAACATCCTGGAACTCAGGGCAATTTACAATGCCCTTCTGCAGGCTTCCTATCTCCTGAAGGATCAGCCGGTCCAGGTCCAATCGGACAACGCCACAGTGGGGGTGTACATAAATCAACAAGGGGGAACAAGAAGCAGAGCGGTGATGCAAGAAGTGTCAAAAATACTCTTCTGGGCGGAGGCCAATGCAAAGGCCATCTCAGCCATATTCATTCCAGTGGTGGACAACTGGTAAGCAGACTTCCTCAGCAGACATGACCTCCATCCGGGGGAATGGAGCCTACATCCCCAAGTGTTTCAACAGTTAATTCACCGTTGGGGCTGTCCACAGATAGATCTGATGGCTTCTCGTCTCAACAAGAAGCTATGCCGTTACTGTTACAGAACAAGGGATCTGCAGGCTGTAGCAGTGGACGCACTAACGACACCATGGACATACCAGTTTGTGTACCTGTTCCCTCCTCTACCGCTAATCCCAAGGGTTCTAAAAAGACTAAGAAGGGAAAGCGTTCAAGCAATTCTAATTGCCCCGGATTGGCCTTGACGGGCGTGGTACTCGGACCTCCTAACCATGGCTCTGGAGGATCTCTGGCCTCTGCCGCTTCAAAAAGAATTTCTTCAGCAAGGTCCATTCGTCTATCCAGACTTACCGCGGCTACATTTGACTGCTTGGAAGTTGAGAATGAGATTCTATCCAGAAAAGGGCTTCCCTCCAGGGTTATTTCCACTATGGTCCAGGCCAGGAAGATGGTTACGTCAAAACATTATCATCGTATCTGGAAAAAGTATGTTTCCTGGTGTGAACGTAGAAAGGGTTCTCCCGTGGAATTTAGAATTGGTTGCTTTCTACTTTTCCTGCAAGCGGGAGTGGATATGGGCCTACGTTTAGGCTCCATCAAAGTGCAGATTTTGGAGCTATCTATTTTCTTCCAGAAACCACTTGCAATGTTGCCGGAAGTACAAATTTTCCGAAAAAGAGTTCTTCATATACAACCGCCCTTTGTACCTCCCACGGCTCCGTGGGATCTCTATGTGGTTTTGTTCTTTCTTCTATCAGACTGGTTTGGACCCTTACATGGGGTGGAATTTAAATTTCTTACCTGGAAGACGGTGATGTCACTAGCATTGACGTCTGCCAGATGCGTCTCTGATTTGGGGGCCTTATCCTGTAAGATCCCTTATTTGATTTTTCATGAAGACAGGGCGGAACTCAGGTCCCAGCCTCAGTTTTTACCAAAAGTGATGTCCGCTTTTCACATGAATCAACCCTTTGTGGTTCCGGTGTTGTCTGACGCTTCCGTTGGTCCAGAGTCCTTGAATATGGTGAGGGCTCTGAAGGTTTGTCATCGGAAATCGGATTCGCTGTTTGTCTTTTATGATGCCACCAAGATTGGTCATCTGGCTTCTAAGCAATCAATTGCTCGTTGGCTCAGGTTGACCATTCAACAGGCCTATACTTCGGCGGCTCTACCTTTGCCGGCGTCTATTCAGGCCCACTCGACGAGATCTGTGGGCTCTTCCTGGGCAGCTGCCCAGGGTGTCTCAGCCTTACAGTTGTGCCGAGCTGCTACTTGGTCTGGTTCGAACACTTTTGTTAAGTTCTATCGATTCGACACCTTGGCCAAGGATGAACTTCAGTTTGGTCAGGCGGTTTTACAGGGGTCTCTGCACTCTCCCACCCGTTTGGGAGCTTTGGTACTTCCCCATGGTACTAAAGTACAGTTACCCAGTATCCACTAGAACGTAAGAGAAAATAGGAATTTAATACCTACCGGTAATTCCTTTTCTCTATAGTCCATAGTGGATAATGGGCGCCCGCCTCAGTGCTTCGATTCCTGCTTATCTGAGTAGGTGTTTGTTTGGCCCACCGTTGCGGTCCCCATATGTTGTTCAAATAGCTTTGCTATCCTGGTTAGGTTGGTGTTGCTAGCCCCTGTTCTGGTTAGCACCCTCCTTTTCGGTTATGGTTGTGTGTTGGCTTAGTACCTCACCGCTGTTGTAACTGTTTTCTTCTCTCGTGGAATGTCCGTTTCTTCTGGCACAGTTTCCTAGACTGGGTCTGGTAGGAGGGGCATAGAGGGGAGAAGCCAGCACACACATACACACACTAAATGTTTTAAAGTGCCAGGCTCCAGTGGACCAAATCTATACCCTGTGGTACTAAAGTACAGAACCCCAGAATCCCACCTGGCAATTGGAAACTGGTCCTTCCAGTGTGAGATCCGGCATTGGACGCTGCTGCTGGCTTCCCCGACCCGGCAATATACCGGGCGGGTTGCCATAGAGGTGGGGGGCGGAGACTGCAGCGGGGGCGGAGCTGGGAGATTAGATCAGCTCTGCGCCGCCTCTCCCTGTTGTAGTGAACGGGTCCTGGGTCGCATCGACCTGGGAGCCCGTTTACGCTGCCATTGACCCAGATATTCAACCCGGGAATGACACTGCTTTATTCCCGGGTTGAATTGCCGGGTCAGGCAACCTGGGACTTCAGCTATGGCGCCTTCACACCACACGCAGACCCATGTCGACCCGGCAATATGCCAGTTACCCGGGAATCTGACCAGGGTAAGGGTTCAGTGTTAAAGGGTGACCCGGGTCCCATTAACACTGTATGGAGAGCTGGCTCACCGGAGCTTGCTGATGATGTCATCTCCAAGCGCCGCCAAAGGGAAGACCTGCCACCAACCTGGGTTCAGCCTGCGGCGTGAACAGGATTTCAAGTTGCTGTAACATGGCTTGAAAAATCCATGTTCAGTTACCAGAGTCAGAGCCAGGTTTCAGGTGGAAGAGGGGTATAAGAGAGGTGGATCAGCCTGACACCTTTTAGTCTGACACTTGTGTGAGAATAGCAGGTGTGAGTGCTGAAAAGTTATATCTAATATGATATAATTAGTCAGTGCAGTAAATTCAGGCATTCTAAAGAGAGGTGCATGGCTATATAGAAGAGGAATAGCCTGTATCAGGCATGAGACAGCAGATAATAGTATAAATGAAAGGAGTTAGTCAGAATTATAATTAGGTTATAAACAAAAATTAGAAATACATTTAAAACTACATATACAGTAACTGTGAAAAAGTATTAAAACATTTTTAGCGCTAAAACCATTGTAAAATAAGAATGGACTAGAGTAATACTATGTAAAAGAAAGGAAGGAAAATGCACATGAAAATAATATGTCAAATACAATATACAAAATAAGGGATTAAAATACAGAATGGTAATATGTGAAAATAATTAAAATATATACAGTATAATATAATAAAAGGTAAGGAATAATGTAGAGTACAAATTTAATTTGAAGACTTGCTTTCTAAATGCAAATAGAATAAGAATATAACGCTGTATGGGAATTGTATAAAGAGAAAGAAACCTTGTAAGGCCTTTGGTAAATATATGAAGTATAGAGGAGACCCAGCAATGAGTAAGGAAGGATGTGAAGGAAAATGTAGAAGGGCAATATGACTGAGTAGTTGTATTGTGCCAGGATATCTGTTCTAGATATGTGGTTCTAATGGCACCATACACTAATTATTTGTTTTACATATAACTCTATATGTAGAAAATAAATATAGAAATGTGGTAATGGGAAATAAACTGAAAAGGGCAAAACCATGTGCACTGCATGGGGGGCAGATATAACATGTGCAGAGAGAGTTAGATTTGGGTGGGCTGTGTTCAAACTGAAATCGAAATTGCAGTGTAAAAATAAAGCAGCCCTGCACAGAAACAAAATAACCAACCTAAATCTAACTCTGCGCATGTTACAGAGTTAGATTTGGGTGGGAGAGTTAGATTTGGCCCCATCTCCAGTGCACATGGTTTTGCCCATTTGTATGTTTTCAGGGTTTTTTTGTTTGCTAATAAACCTGAATTACCCCCATAGGGGTAAGGATAAAATTGCATGCTGGGGCCATCCAGCACAGGGCAAGGCCACCCAGCATGTATGGCGCCACCCTGTGATGCGATCGCAATTCAGTTATACCATGGGCACAGTCAGACAGTAGGCCTGTGGCACAATAGGTGAGCCCATCTTCCCGGTGCACATTAGAGGGCACTAGGATCTATTCATTTAAATGACCACCCGCCACCCATGTGAATCAAGTGATCTGGGCACTGGGCCCAGGTCACTTACAAGTGCCTGTGGGTAAGCAGGCTTTAAAGCCTGGGCCCCATCATTACGTGACTCTGGCATTAGGCCCAGGTCACTCTGTGTTCATTTAGGAAGGCTGTAAACCTGAGCCCCATAACACGAGTGATCTGGACATAGGCCCAGATAACTCCAACTGATCGACAGTTAAGCAGGCCAAAAAGGCCTGAGCCATTCTACAAATAAAGTGATCTGGACATTAGGCACAGATCACCCTGTGCCCCATGTAGGCGGAGAGACATATGGTAAGGCTGGGCCGCAAGGGAAAGGGGAGGTTGAGAGATACAGGGTAATGGGGAGGCTGAGAGACACAGGGGGATGGGAAGGAAGGTGCTGGAGAGCCACAGGTGAGGATGAGGCTGTAGTGATACAGGTAATGAGTGAGGTTGGAGACACAGGGGGATAAGACAATTGCTGACCAGCCTGTACCTACCTCGGGGAGGTCCCAAGATTTCTGTTGGTGGCCCAGCTCAGACGAAATGACCGGTATTAGTTCAGCTTCAATGGGTAGTAGTCAGAGCTCTTGATTAGTTTTTCACCTTGACCACTTTCTACAATGGATATATCCACCCAAGTATAATATATAGTTCTGGGTAAAATTATGTGAGATAAAATGAGAAAATCTAAAAAACCTGCAATCTGCTGATGCTGCGGTGTCTAGCATTCCCAATATGGGATTGTTGTGACATATTTATTTATCCAGTAAAACCTTTTAGAAGTAAAAAGAGACTTGTGCAGGTCCTCTCTGTTTTTATTATTAATTTGTGAATGCAAACTCAATGTGTGGCTTAATACAGGAACAGCTACTACTAAGTATATGATCTGTTAGCAGTGGTTTTTATGAGAAAGCTTTGTCATGCAATCTGAAAGGTCTGCCTGTTGTGGAAATCCCTGATGACAGTACATGGTGACATCACCGGCACTTCCTATGGCAGTCAGAAGCACTGCATTGTTTCGGTATTGTACACGCAGCATTCACATATAAACACTGGTAGAGATCCCAAGGCTAGTATTAGTTATACAGGACAATTTATTATTGCTATATAAATGTGCAGGAACCTGCAGTGACTGCTCCTAATAAGTCTTTGTGAATTTAGCCTGCTCATGCTACATTGTCCAGCAGTCCTTCCTCCAAAGTGGATATCCCTGGCACGTACAGAAAAAAATGCTAAAGTATGTTCTACAAAATGTGACCTCATTCCTTACACGTACGGTCACCTTAGTATGCTATTATGTACAAAGCATGTATTGTATGTTGGAGGGTGGTTGTATAGCAGTGATGATAAAATGTGTGTATTAAATCCAGGTAAATGCAGTGGGTCTACTGGATGCTGATGTGTATGGACCATCCATTCCCCGGATGATGAATCTGAAAGGAAACCCAGAGGTGTCCAGCAGTAAGTGATAGTGAGATTCTTTCTACTAGTACTCATTAAAGGCTGCAGAACTGATATAAGGAACAAGTGCCCTTATTTAACAATGGGGGTAATTCTGACCCGTTCGCTCGCTGCGTTTTAACGCAGCAGAGCGAACCGGTCCCTACTGCGCATGCGCTGTAGTGCACTGGCGCATGCCAGACGGCCGTAGACCGTAGCAGGGATACGATCGCCTCTGCCTGATTGACAAGCAGAGGCGATCGCTGGGCGGGAGGGGCGGAACGGCGGTGTTCGTTTCGTGGGTTTGGTCCGGCCAACGCAGGCAAGGCCGGACCGTACGGGGGGAGGGCCGCAGCGGCTGCGTGACGTCACACACAGCCGCTGCGGACCGGGGAGCAATGAGTAGCTCCCTGGCAGCACGCTAAAGCTGCGCTGGCCGGGAGCTACTCTTGAAGTGCAAAGGCATTGGCGCTGTGCGATTTCTTTGCACTTCTGCGAGGGGGGGCCGGACTGACATGCGGGGCGGGCTAGTCCTGTGCTGGGCGTCCCCCCGCATGTCAGAGAAAAAGATTGTAGCTGTGCTAAATTTAGCACTGCTACGATCAACTCTGAATGACCCCCAATGAGTGATAAATCTCACTGTGATTGATAAATTGCACCAGCCAATCAGCTCCTAACATCCATGTCAAAGGTTGTGTTTGAAAAATAACAGTTAGGAGCGGATTGGCTGGTGAAATTTATCACTCACAGTGAATTTGATCACTGATTGATAAATAAGGGCAAAGATTTAAGAATGATGTTGTGCTTTCACTAAGGCTAGTCAGACAATAGACAGCACTGCGTCATGCTATGTATTTTACTTTTCCAGAGAACTTCATGATCCCTCTTAAGAACTATGGAATTCGATGGTAAGACATTGTTTACTTCCAGTGTAATTCTTATTGCACTCATATTAGTTGTACAACCATATTTGCCGATATTCTGGCTGCCCCATCTAGCATGGCGGGGGGGCGTGGTGTAGGGGGGGGCGTGTCTGCAAAATTGCATCATCGTGGACCTGCACCTTCCACGCAATGCCAATGTTACAGGCATTGTGAGGCAGGGCCACGATGACGCAATTCACCACAAATCGTGTCTTCGCCCACCGAGCTGCGGGAGGGTTGTGTACGTTGCGGTGGGGTACTGGCCCACTCTTCTGCAAAGGCCGTTGGCACCACATGATTTTTCAGGGACCGTCTCGGCCATTCTGGCAGTGAGTGAGGCAGAGCCTTTCCTGTCATACTAACGTTTGCGCCAGAGTTTTAACTATATAAAGTATATAAAAGATACACAGAATATATTAGAAATATCTTATTTGTATTATTCTAATCATTTTTATAGTCAAAACTCTGGAGTATAAAGTCGGTGGCAGGTGAGGCATTGCCTATCTTTTCCGCACATCTCTGATGAAAACAACTCAAATTTCCAGGAGTTTATACTATTGCACCTGTGTATAATGCCCACATACAACCTTGGGCTCATATATTGTGTGTAAATCTGGCTCTGGTTCTAGCCAGGGCCTCATGAGCCATTTAGCTTACTGCATGTCCCTGGTGCATAGCGCTATGTTCTAGCAACACACCATTGTCCTGATTGGAAGCAGAGCAAAAAAGTTACTTTGCACCTTAGTAACACCATGTGGCACTGTGGGGGGAAGGGGGGGGGGGTGTAAAATATCAAATATTTGAATTTAGTAGGGGCGTGTCCAAACTTAGATCTAAATAGCAGTGTAACAATAAATTTGTGGGTTACATGTAAATCCAGCCAGTATTCACCTGGCATGGTAAAAAAAAAAAAAGGAGGTATATTTATTTTTCATCCACTAGGGGTCACTGGAGTACCCTTGGGATATGGATAAGGTGTTAGCAGGGATAGGTACATTTAAATATTTAAATTAGTAACCCTCCATACTCCCAAGATGCCTCAGTGTTTTTTTGTGCCTCACAGGGAAGGGCACACTTGGAGGAATCTCCAAAGTTTACTTTTGTTTTTAAGAAGATTTTTTCTTTTTATATCCCAGTCCCTTCCCAGCTTACTGAGAAGCGTCGGTCTGGGATTGTGGGTGCTGGTAAGTGCAGCAGTGGCTTGTCTGTGCTCAGGATAGGAGCCCCGCCATAGTCCAAATCAGCAGTAGCTGATGTCAGCCTAAGGCTGCAGAAGCTGGGCGACGCTTGCTTAAGAAGCCCAGTCATATTCTCTGAATCTCACTTGAGGTAACAGCGGGCAGTTAATGGATAGCGGGGGAGGTCGGTGCATGCGGCTGCCCCACCATGTTTAGTTAAAACTAAAGGACAAATGGATTTCCTGCACTCCCCAGCCTGGGTTAGTAACAGCTACCGCTGCTAGGTGTCCCTGTGTCCGGCCATGGTCAGCTTTCACTGCTGCCTCTGGCTGCTGTGTACCGCTCCCACCCTAGCTGGCCGCGTACAGCTCCAGCTATTTGCCTGATACCGCTCCCAGTTACTGCCCACGTACAGCTTCCCTGCTGCCGCTGGCCACCTGTACAGGGGGGAATACACCACTGACCTAGGATCACGCTGCTTCTCTACACTGCGGGGAGGGGGAAACAGAGCTGGCACTTCCTGCAGCAGCACTGCGGCTCACAGACATAGAGGCGGTGAGGGGGTTATATTAAGTCCCTAGCCAGTGATTCACCTCGGATAAGGGATGGTGGCCAGGGATTTAGAGAATGGTAGTACTTTATTGATATACTGTATATAGTTTAACATGGTGCATAATGTACTTATGTTAAAAAAAAAAAAAAACAGCAAAGCACATGGTGGATACCATTTTGTAATCACTTCCTGCTTCTTTCTGCAGGAATCTGGTATCGGCCACTGGAGGGCAGGGGTGTTAGTAGTAATTTCAGTGAAGCACATATTTAACAGAACTTTGTGTGTTCCAGGGTGCAGTGCATTTCTGGCTTATACACACTTCCGTAAAAAAATTTACTAAGTCGTGGAACCTGTCTGTCTGTGTGTATGATGAGCTAAGTTAATGCAAAATCAAAGAAGCAGCTTGTCTACAGTGTCTGTGAGAGTGTGTTACCTGATGGAATTTCCACTTGCACTGTGTCTTGCAAATACGGGTCCAAATACAAACCTCTACCCTGATCCTCCTTGGGCGATGATGGCAGGTGTGATGACTGAGTTAAAGTCAGAGTTGGCCACTGTGCAAAAAGACTATGAGGTGGCTAGGTCTGATTCTAAGTTAATACCGTCTGAGCTTCCAGAGTGTGCTCAGGATATGTCAATGTCTTTGCAGGGTTTACAAAAGTCCAGGTATAACTCAATTCCTAAGAGTAGTCATTGTTTGTCTCATAATTTTTCAGCTGCGTTGCATTCTGACGATTCAGTGCCAGACCTTATATCTCAGGAGGAACAAGAGGAAGGTGAATTGGGCCAGGAGTCAGATATTGAGGTTACTGATGGCCCTGCCATTGATAATCTCATCAGGGCAGTACGCCAGGTGCTAAATTTGACTTAGACTGAGGAACCTCTATCAAATGATGAGGTTTTATTTGCTAAAAAACAGAGGGCAATAGTGTGTTTTCCTTATTCAGATTCTCTTAATAAGCAGTTAACGTAAGCATGGAAAAATCCAGATAACCGGTTTTCTATGCCTAGGCGGTTTCTGTCTACCCGTTCCCAGAGTCTAGGACAACTAAATGGGAAAATCCACCAACAGTGGAGTCCTCAGTTTAAAACTTTCAGAGAAGTTAACCATTCCAGTCCCAGCTGCAACGACGTTTAAAGACCCGTCAGAGCGTAAGCTACAAGCTATGCTAAAGTCAATGTATACAGCAGTAGGGGTATTGCTTAGAATTGCTATAGTTGGAATTTGGGTTAACAAGGCTGTATTTGCAACACAGCTCAAGTTAGGCCTACAAAGGATCTTTTTTTAGAACAGCTTATACTTCTTGCTGATAACATTTGTGAATCGGCTGTGTATTTAGGTACAGCTTCTATGGATGTCGGCCAGGTTAGTTCTCGGCTTTCAGCTTCTCTAGTTGCGGCCCGACAGGCAGGCAGAGGCAGAATCAAAACGAGGAATAGAAGTGTTGCCTTACACTGGCGATATGTTATTTGGTCCTGAATTGGACAAATGGATTTCTCAGACAACTGGGAGAAAGTCTGTTTTCCTGCCATTTTCTGCACCAGTTCCTAAAAGGAAATACGCTGGACCAGCGTTCAAATCTATTAGACCTCAGACCCTTTGAGGCCGTGCTAGAGAAACAACCATACAGCGTAGACGTGGTAGAGGAAGTGGTTTTCAACAAACCACTAACTGTCGTCAGGACACAAAGGTCACTGGCAAGCCAGTGGCATGACGGGCTTGCAGCCCATCTTGGATCTTCAGTTGTGGGAGCACGCCTTTAGATGTTTCACTTGGCATGGTTTCAGACATCCACAGATGTGTGGATCTGCAATTTAGTGTTCAAAGGTTACAAAATAGAGTTTAATTGTCTGCCACCAATGCGGTTTTTTAAGACAGGCCTGTCTGTGTCAGGAGAAAAAAGGCGGTTCTGCAGACCGCGATTCAGTCTCTCGCAGATTCAGCAGTTTTGATTCAGGTTCCAGTTCACCAACAGGGTCAAGGTTATTATTACAATCTTTTTGTAGTACCAAAGTTGGACGGCTCGGTTAGACCAATATTGAACTGAAGGGGCTCAATCAGTACATCGCTTACTACAGATTCAAGATGGAATCCCTGCGGTCAGTAATTGCAGGTTTAGAATCACAAGAATTTATGATTTCGCTGGATCTCAAGGATGCGTACTTACACATTCCAGTTTGGCTACCGCATCAGGCGTGCTTAAGGTTTGCAGTACAACAAAACCATTATCAATTTCAGGCACTAACGTTTGGCCTCTCATCAGCGCCTCGGGTATTCACAAAGGTGATGTCAGTGATGATAGCTAATCTCAGATCCCTAGAGTGATAATAGTCCCGTAGATAGACGGCCTTCTCATCAAAGTTCCGTCTCAACAAATACTCCTTCAAAATGCCTTACTGACATACATTGTACTAGTTAAGCACAGTTGGATTGTCAACTTCAATACATCGAGCCTGGTTCTGTCTCCTGTCTCAAAGAATTCAATTCCTAGGAATGATTCTGGATACGGTGGATCAACGAATTTACCTGCCAGAACAGAAAGCACAAAGTATTCGTCATCTGGTACAGTTAGTGCTCAAACCACGGACAGTCTCGGTGCATTTGTGCATTCGACTCTTAGGAAAGATGGTGGCGTCTTTCAAAGCACTCCAGTTCTGAAGAATTCACTCAAGTCCTTTTCAACTTGATCTTCTCGCACAGTGGTCAGGTTCTCATCTACAAATTCATCAGATGGTGCAGTTGTCTCCAAGGGCCAGAGTATCACTACTCTGGTGACTCCACATACACAATCTTACCAGGGTAAAAAGGTTCGGAGTCTGGAATTGGATAATTCTGACGACGGACGCAAGTCTCAGAGGTTGGGGAGCAGTGGTCCTACATTGTCAGCTTCAAGGTCTATGGTCAGACTAAGAAAGATTACTGTCAATAAATGTCCTGGAACTCATGACAATTTACAACACGCTGCGACAGGCTGTTCACATGTTCCAGTCTCAGACTGTTCAGGTTCAGTCAGACAACGCGACAGCAGTCGCATACATCAACAAACAAGGAGGAACTCAAAGTAGCATGGCCATGCGAGCAGTTGCTCGAATCCTGAATTGGGCCGAGCATCACCAAGTGATATTGCCCGCAGTGTTCAATTCCAAGAGTGGACAACTGGGAAGCAGATTATCTCGGCTGTCAGGATTTTCATCCAGGAGAATGGGCTTTAAATCCAGAAGTGTTTCAGATGTTGGTCCAGCGGTGGGGTTACCCACAGGTGGATCTATTGATATCTCGCCAAAATCATCAAACACCCCAGTATGTGTCCAGAACAATAGATCCAAAGGCAGTGGATACTCTCACAATAGCGTGGCCGTATAGCCTTGTGTATCTATTTCCACCATTTCTGCTGCTTCCTCTGTTGCTAAATTGGATCAAAAGAGAAGCCATGACCGTCTTACTAGTGGCACCTCATTGGCCTCGGAGGGCGTGGTTCTTGGATCTCTGCAGTCTACTCGCAGACAATCCGTGGCCGCTTCCGCTGCGTCCAGACCTACTACAACAGGGTCCGTTCCTTTACCCCGATTTAGCACGGTAGCGTTTGACAGGGTGGCTGTTGGAACCACTCTCAACACGAGAGGGCATTCCAGAGTCTGTTATACCAACCATGTTAAGTGCTAGGAAGCCAGTTACAGCAGCTCATTATCACAGGATTTGGCGAGCTTATATAGGTTAGTGTGAAGCTCGGAAGTTTCTGACATCTTCTTTCAAGTCATCCCGTCTTTTGCTATTTTTACAGGCAGGATTTGATGGAGGACTACGTTTAGCTACACTAAAGGTGCAGGTCTCTGCCTTGTCAAATTTCTTTCAAAGGCGTTTTTGTCTCTTTTGCCAACAGTTCACCCTTACAACAAGTGGATGTTAAGTTTCTAACTCTGAAAACCAGTTTTTCTGTTAGCATTAGCTTCGGTAAGGCGTGTTTCAGAATTAGGTGCGTTGTCATGCAAACCACCGTATCTGGTGTTTCATGATAGAGCGGAACTTTGGATGAATCCCGCTTTTCTACCAAAGGTAGTATCTTCTTTTCACATCAATCAACCAATCGTAGTTCCTGTTTTTTCAGAAGGCTCAGAGACTCCAGCTTCTTTCGATGTGGTACATGCAATTCACGTTTATGTAGCCCGAACATCAACAGTGCGTAAAACGGATACATTGTTTGTTTTCAATGATGCAGTCAAGATAGATTGGCCAGCTTCCAAACAGACCTTGGCTAGATGGCGTAAGCTGACCATTCGTCAAGCTTACTTGCATGCTAGTCTACAACCGCCTGCATCCATTTCAGCCCATTCCACGTGTTCTGTGGGAACGTCATGGAGCTTCTACGATGTAACTTTGCCATGCAGCTTAATGGTCATCAGTGCACAGGTTTGTGCGCTTTTACAAATTTGATACGTTTGCGGCATTAGCATCTAGCTTTGGCTGTCTAGTGTTACAGGAGCCAACTAGCTAGGTATGGACATCGAATCATGATGGTTTGCAACCATCAATGGTTTTTGTTCTGATGTTAGTGTTTTTAACCATTCTATGGCGGCATTCCGATATTTGCCGCCATCTAATGGTAAGAATTTGATGGTGTTCTGATGGTTAGCTTACTTAAATACTGGAAGCTGCGCTGCCTCTGCTCCTGTATTGCTGCTGTCCCTGCATCGGGAAAACAGCTTGGTGACTTATTGGAGGTTGTCTCTGTGCCTCCGACATGACGTGTTCGGTTCCTCCCCTCTCCCAGGCTGCTGCTAGGCAACAGAGCAGATTGCTTGCTGTGATTGACTCTATGACACTGTGAGAACCACACAGCTCTTGCCACTGCAGTACTCTACTCGGTGTCTGTCGAATCAATTCAGATAACTGGCAGCGGCATCACTTACCGTAGGTTACTGTAATGGTGGGTGTGTCCAGTGCTGAAGCCGCTCCGCTTCCTCTTGTAATAGCCTGTCTCTGGTCTAGGCCCCTCCCTCAGTACCACACCTAGCCCGCCCCCAGTATCACCTCTAGCCCACCCCCCAGTACCACCTCTACCCTGTCTCCAGTCCCACCTCCAGCCCGCCCCGATTACGCATCTGTGCGGCTTATTGCGCAAGCGTGAACTAAGAAAATAGCGAATGCGCAAACGGGTGTAGTATGGTATACCGGCGCCGGGAGCCCGACCGCCGGCATACAGACAGCGTGGCAAGTGCAGGCATAGTGGCGCGATATGCGCGCCACGCTTTTTATTCTCCCTCCAGGGGGGGGTCGTGGACCCCCACGAGGGAGAATATCTGTCGGTATGGCGGGTGTCGGGATCTCGGCGCCAGTATACTGTGCGCCGGGATCCCGACATTCGGCAACCCGAAGACCACCCGCGCAAACATCGCGATGGTTTTACCATCAAATGCTTTTAATGTGATGGTTAACTACCATCACATCGGCACATTCGATGGCGGAAGCCCATCCACCATTCGATGATGGGCTTCCGATGTCCATCCCTACAACTAGCTCTCCTGCCCAAGGGGGAAACTTTGGTACGTCCTAAAAGTACTCCAGTGACCCCTAGTGGATGAAAAAGAAAATAGGGGGGGAGGCCCGGGAAGATACTGTACCGGGGCCCAGGATTTCTCTTGCCAGCCCTGGTTATGAGTACTTAATCAGTAAATCAAAAATATTATTTCACATTTGATGTCCACAGATATCAAACAACAGTTTAAACTCCAGAGGATAGGAAGATATTTCTGCAACCACTGGTGCAGAGTTTTTTGCTAAATCTTGGCTCAAACGCAACATTTAAATCTATTCGCTTCTGTCGCAGTGCTGAGGACCTGTACAGAGTACACTGGTGGCACAGAGCCTGCATAACTTTATTTACTAAAGTGTATTATAAAAACTGCTGCCGACTGATCTGTGCCCCAGTCAGGCATGCTTTAATGACTAGGCATTCATTGTCATCCCAAACTTGTTTACTCAGCTTGATACATATTGACGGTGATATGCATCGCACAAGCAGATGCTTTAGATCTTTGTATATAATATATAGCATTAACTATGTAGAGTGCCTTCCTGTTTCAGTTTACCTGAAGATGTCATTTAGTTTTATTGTTAGTGTGACTTCTGCAGCAGTTTCTCATGAGACTTATACCCCCACTGACCTGAAAATCCCGTGTTTTTCCACATGAACGTGCACCTACCTGGGATATCTGTCAGTTGGAACACCTACAAGTCGAAAATCCCGGGTAAAGTGACCTGGGATTTATACCCTGGTCACAAGCAGGGTTTTTTTAGCGGGTTTTTCCCGGGTGAGCTGCAGTGGAAACTGCTCTTACCCGGGATTTTCGACCTGGTAATTTGCCAAAAGCTGCTGATTGTACCTCCTGGGCACTGGCAGCTGATGTAATCACCCACAGAGCCAGAGGAGACGCCGGGAGAGGATGTTTTCATGCTGGTCGTTGTTGGGGAAATCTGGGCACAACAGCTACAATTTGGTGCTGGGCACAGGTGACAGACCACAGGGAGGGCGCTGGAGAGGCTGGTTTCACATGCTGGTCGCTGTTGTGAGAGTTGGGCACAAACAGTCTACAGATTGGGTGCTAGACACAGGTGACAGAGCACAAAGAGGGCCACAAATTCCATTTTTTTTATGACCACACAGGTGCAGTGGAAAGTAAGAAAAAAATTGGTGTCAGACCCAGGTGTATATGTATGTATGTGTGTGTGTATGTATGTATGTGTGTGTATGTATGTATGTATGTATGTGTATGTATGTATGTGTGTGCATATGTGTGTGTGTGTGTGTGTGTGTAGATGTGTGTATGTATGTGTGTGTATGTATGTATGTGTGTGTATATGTATGTGTGTGTGTGTGTGTGTGTGTGTGTGTATGTATGTATGTGTGTGTATATGTGTGTGTGTGTATATGTGTGTATGTATGTGTGTGTATATGTATGTATGTGTGTGTGTATATGTGTGTGTGTGTGTGTGTGTGTGTGTGTATATGTGTGTATGTATGTATGTATGTGTGTGTATATGTATGTATGTATATACACGGGTACTATGTATTATTTATTTATTTATTAACAGTTGCTTATGTAGTGCAGCAAATTCCGTTGTGCTTTACAATTGTACACAATGATAAAACTGGGTAATTACAAACAGTCATAGAGGTAGGAAGGCCTGATATCACATGCCAGCAATAATGAACCAGGGTCAGAAGGAAGGGAAAGTGAAGAAAGAGAAAACATGTGGAGGATATTTGTGGACTGTACAGTGTGGATATAATTGGGTAGGAAATCTTATGAAGGGTGAGTGAGCGGTTCTGGAATGTGATAAGCTAGCCTGAAGAGGTGAGTTTTCAGGAAACGCTTAAAGGTTTGGAGACTAGGGGAGAGTCTTATTGTGTGTGGGAGGGTATTACACAAAGTGGGTGCAGTATATATATATGTGTGTGTGTATATATCAGTGTGTGTATGTATGTATGTATGTATATATATATATTTATATATAAGCAATACATAGAATACTGTTTTGTGAAATAAAATAGAAACTCACAAAAACAATACCTTGAAAAAGTAACATCCAATATTAGAGGTAAATGAAACAGCACAGCAGGGGTATTAAACATGCGGCCCTCCAGCGGTTGTGGAACTACACATCCCAACATGCCCTGACACAGTTTTGCTACTGGGGCATCCTGGAATGTGTAGTTCCACAACAGCTGGAGAACTATATGTTGTATAACCTTGCCGTACAGAAATGTGCATATCATCAAAGGAGACGGGTATCATTGAATATAGTGACACCTAAATTAGAGCTGAATGGCAAGGAACTTAGAGAAGTATATTTAAATACTGTTTTATTTGTTCTTTATTACATGTCACCTGATTGATTCAAATTTAAAACGTGTTGTTAAAAGAATGCTTAGATATTACACAGCTCTGTACATAGGGGTCTGAGTCTAATGGGTTTGCGGACGTATGTAGCAGTTGTCCACACACTGCACATTCTCTGTAGAAAGAAACCTGTGACTGCGCCAAATCAGGAATGTGCACACGGACGGAGATCGCAAGTGCAGACTAGTGGCTTGGGGCGCTCTTTCTGCAAAATGGGCATTTCTGGGTGGTAACTGGGCAGCAGCCAAGTGGGAGTGTCAGGAGTGTTGTAGGCATGCTCAGTAGTGTGTGGATGCAGATGGGACACCTGTTTCAAATTAATATTTTGCACCCATTGTAATGAGACGCCTGAAACTGGCTTCTCAGATCCACTGTATGCGCCCAAAGACGCAACTTTGGACGAACATCGGAAACATTGGTCTGACCATCAGACCTCTGAGCAACCATACGGATTGCGGCTCAAACCATTGGCAATTTGCGAAAAGAATCAAAACGGTGTCCACCTCTGCATTAGGCCCAAAGTGGGTAAAGTCAGTGGGAAGATGGGAAATGGAGAAGGACCTGAATCTCTCCCAATAAGTGATCTTTCTCTTTACTTGCTTGGCAGGTCAGATAATATGGCAGAGGAAGGTGGGAATAAATTACATTTTTTAGTTCTTTATTTTTTTCAGCAGCCCGTTCTAAATTAGTCAACCTTTGTTAGAGTTTTTCCCCCCACAATTATAATCACTAGTGGCTGGAAAACTACATGTGGCATTTGGCAATGTATAAAGTCTTCTTTCAAATAAGGATGTCATGAGAAATTGTGACCCTCCACCAATGGAATCAAGCCATATACTCTGCCCCCAACTCTGTAATTTGGTCCAGAATCACAATGTACGGCACCCAGTATGGGGGTAATTCAGAGATGATCGCAGCAGCAAATCTGTTAGCAGTTGGGCAAGTGCAGGTGGAGCAGATATAAAGTTTGGAGAGAGAGTTAGGTTTGGGTGGGTTATATTGTTTCTGTGCAGGGTAAATACTGGCTGCTTTATTATTACACTGCAATTTAGATTTCAGATTGAACACACCCCACCCAAATCTAACTCTCTCTGCACATGTTATATCTGCCCCCCCCCCTGCAGTGCACATGGTCTTGCCCATCTGCTAACAATTTTGCTGCTGTGATCAACTCTGAATTACCCCCTATGTTCCTGTCGAAGCTAAAGCCTTGAAGCAAATGGTGAATGCTATGTTGCCTAGCCATCATATTTAAACCTTCAGCAACAGATACTGGTGGTCATTCCGAGTTGATCGCTCGCTAGCAGTTTTTAGCAGCCGTGAAAACGCTATGCCACCGCCCACTGGGAGTGTATTTTAGCTTAGCAGAAGTGCGAAGTATCGCAGAGCGGCTACCAAATAATTTTGTGTAGCTTCAAACCTACTCAGCGCTTGCGATCACTTCAGATTGTTCAGTTCCTGTTTTGACGTCACAAACACGCCCTGCTTTCGCCCAGCCACGCCTGCGTTTTTCCTGGCACGCCTGCGTTTTTCGAACACTCCCTGAAAACGGTCAGTTGACACCCAGAAACGCCCTCTTCCTGTCAATCACTCTGCGGTCAGCAGTGCGACTGAAAAGCTTCGCTAGACCTTGTGTGAAACTACATCGTCCATTGTAATAGTACGACGCGCGTGCGCATTGCGCTGCGTACACATGCACAAAAGTGCCGTTTTTTGCCTGATCGCTGCACAGCGAACGAAAGCAGCTAGCGATCAACTCTGAATGACCCCCACTGTTCCTTATCTCTGGATCCCTTTCCTATGTAGTGAGTCACATATCATTAGTTCATCACATAAACATAAACCAATAAACACAATGATTCATTGGCTAGTATAAGCAGCCAATAATTTATACCCACACATTTGCTGAACAGATGCACTCCGTATGATCTTAGCAGAACCAAACACAAACTGAGTCAGAGATGTATTATTTTCTATACACAGAGAATGATTCACTAGTACAGTATCTCTGTGTGCCGTATGGGCTGCAGAGAGAGACAATGTGCTGATCCCTTTGTGTTTCCGTACCAGCATGTCCATGGGATTCCTGGTGGAAGAGACGGCTCCAATTGTATGGAGGGGATTGATGGTCATGTCTGCGATCGAGCGATTAATAAGACAGGTGAAAATCGCACGCACAACAAAATTACTGAAAGTTATATAGCATATAAGGTTCTGCAGCATTTACTTGTATTAATCTCTGGAAATGTTTCTCCCTATCTTGGTACAGGTAGATTGGGGGGAGTTGGATTACCTTGTTATAGACATGCCACCTGGAACTGGAGATGTGCATCTGTCTATCTCTCAGAACATCCCAATCTCTGGTACGGAGTGCACTCATTATCTGCCCACTAGCATATACTATAACTCTGAAAGGATAGTCTCTGAATCACTGTCTGGATTAGTCAGCAGGAAATGAATGAACTAAGCAGATGTTCTACTAACTTCACTAGAGTGACAAAGTTCCTCCTATTCTGTTATTTACATTCATATGTCTACACTGGCAACTAAAGCGTTTTATTTATCATCCTGTTCTACTGTTGTGTTCTCTCAATGCAGATGTATTAATCTAGCTGCACACGCTTATCCAGGCGTTACTATGTGCCCTGCACTGGTGCACCATAGGGAATCCAGATGTATGTTACATTAGTTACAGGGCTGCCATGTATTAATTTTCTCATCTATCAATGGTTTGGGTATGAAATCCCTGCAGAATGGATCCCGACACTGAGAATGCCGGCAGCTTCCGGGTAAGCGTTGTAAACCTAACCCAACCCTCCCACATCTTAACCTTTAACCTTCTCCTCCCGCAGCCTAACTGTCCGTGTCGTCCCGCCCCTCCCCCCCCAACTGCCTAACCCAAACCCTCATACTCATCCTAGGGGTCTGTCAGCGTTATCAGTGTCTGGATTTTGACAGCTGGGATCCTTACCAATACCGTAGCCATGCTTGAAAATCTTCCTATTGTTACACATTGCTCTTCTGCGGCCTAATGTATGTATTACATTTATGCGGAAATGCAGAATTGTCTTAGGCGATCCGTAGTGTTGAGCATGACATGTATAAGTTTTCTTCTAGCACTAAAGCATTCATTTGGTTAAAAAGCTCGTTGTGACTTCCCCTTCCCTGGCCCACTGTGCTGGTCATTACATCTTCTCAGCGGGAGCCAGATCTCATTGCAGCTAGTGAGTGGGAGTACAGTAACTAAATGATTTCTCTTCCCAGGGGCTGTGATAGTCTCCACTCCTCAGGATATTGCATTGCTGGATGCTCGCAGAGGGGCTGAAATGTTTCAGAAAGTCAATGTTCCTGTAAGTTACACATTACACTCTTGGATCAAATAATTGCTCCTATCCGGAAACTTTCTATAGCATTTCTTAGAACAGCATTATCTTGAATTAAATAGTTACAAATGTCTACAGGCTGAGCAAGGGAAGGATACCCTTAGGATAATTTAGATCATAGGGGGTAATTCCAAGTTGATCGAAGCAGGACATTTTTTAGCAGTTGGGCAAAACCATGTGCACTGCCGGAAAGGGCAGATATAACATGTGCAGAGCGAGTTAGATTTGGGTGGGTTATTTTATTTCTGTGCAGGGTAAATACTGGCTGCTTTATTTTTACACTTGAATTTAGATTGCAGATTGAACACACCCCACCCAAATCTATCTCTCTCTGAACATGTTATATCTGCCTCCCCTGCAGTGCACATGGTTTTGCCCAACTGCTAAAAAATTTCTTGGTGCGATCAACTTGGAATTACCCCCATAGGACGGTGTTTGGCCACTCAGATTATTGTTTTTAAATAAGGTATTTATCTCCCAGTAGTTACCAAAATGACGAAACAACATAACGGTATTGTCAGCGTCGGCGGCTGTGCGCGCCCAAACAGAATAGTACTTGAATTGCTCCGTCTAGCATTAGTGCTTCTGGCACACAGAACACTTTAATTCTCCCCATAGAGGTGAGGAGCAACATTAGCCTTTTATTATATAGGATGGGAAGAACAAGTAGAACTGTAGCTCTCATTGATCTTGACAAAAAAAAAAGTGCAGAAAACCAAAACTTTCTGTGGACTTGAAAACATTTAGAGAAAAATGTAATTCTATTTAGAGTGTTCTTTGGCTTGAAAGGCTTTTAATCACTGGAAAAGCTCTAGGAGCTAACAGTACTGAATGTATATCTGTCATATTTACTGCACAGTTGGCGTAGATGTTAGTATTACTGCCTTAGAGCCCTGAGGTTTTAGGTTTGATCCCACGATGGCTCTAACTGTGTGGAGTTTTTATATTCTCTCCATGTTTCTGTGAGTTTCCTCCGGGTACTCTAGTCTCCTCCCACTCTCCAAAAATATACAGGTAGGTTAAATGGTTCCTGACAAAAAATAACCCTAGTGTGTGTGTATAATATAGATTATAAGATGCACTGGGGCAGGGAGATATTCTCTGTAAAGCGCTGCGGAATATGTATGTGCTATATGAGTAACTGGTAATAAATAAAATATTCCTGATCCTGCCGCCTGTCCCCCAGTGTTTCTTGACAAGTGAAAGAACATGGGTGGTCATTCCGAGTTGTTCGCTCGGTATTTTTCTTCGCATCGCAGCGATTTTCCGCTAACTGCGCATACGCAATGTTCGCACTGCGCCAAGTAAATTTACTATGCAGTTAGGTATTTTACTCACGGCATTACAAGGTTTTTTCTTCGTTCTGGTGATCGGAGTGTGATTGACAGGAAGTGGGTGTTTCTGGGCGGAAACTGGCCGTTTTATGGGAGTGTGTGAAAAAACGCTACCGTTTCTGGGAAAAACGCGGGAGTGGCTGGAGAAACGGAGGAGTGTCTGGGCGAACGCTGGGTGTGTTTATGACGTCAAACCAGGAATGACAAGCACTGAACTGATCGCAGTGTAGGAGTAAGTTTGAAGCTACTCAGAAACTGCTAAGAAGTGTCTATTCGCAATTTTGCTAATCTTTCGTTCGCAATTTTGATAAGCTAAGATTCACTCCCAGTAGGCGGCGGCCTAGCGTGTGCAATGCTGCTAAAAGCAGCTTGCGAGCTAACAACTCGGAATGACCACCATGGGTAGATATATTATGATAAGAGGGTGGGAAATAATTGTGTGTGGGTACAGGCTCTTCTGAATACTGTGATCTCGAGGTAGGCATTTTCCCCTTATGCACCCCTGTCAGTGGGATTTCGAGTGCTGCTGGGATCCTTGCTGATCTGGAACACATAGAGTAGTTTACTGCAAGGCCAAGCATGTGAAATATAATTACCCATACCATGGGGTATATTTACTAAAAAGGGAGTTCTATTTAAGATGGGATGTTGCCCATAGCAACCAATCAGATTTCAGGTATTATCTTCTAGAAGGTGCTAAATAAATGAGAATTAAAATCTGATTGGTTGCTATGGGCAGCATCCTGTTTTAAGTAGAACTCCCATCTTAGTAAATTCACCCCCATGTTTTTCCTACACCTGGGGAACTTTGAGTCCCAAAGCTGCAGATCATGCTTGGACTTGTAGTTCAATAGCAACAGCTATTCTGATCTAAATTCTTATTGTATTGTGTAACATGTTACACACACTTGTGGATGGTAAATGCAAATGTAAGATCTGCTTATTTATTTATTTATTACCAGTTATTTATATAGCGCACACATATTCCGCAGCGCTGTACAGAGAATATTTGCCCATTCTCATCAGTCCCTGCCCCAGTGGAGCTTACAATCTATATTGCCTATCACATGTACACCACACACATTCAGGCAAGGGTTAATTTTTTTTGTTGGGAGCCAGTTAACCTACCAGTATATTTTTGGATTGTGGGTTGAAACCGGAGTACCCGGAGGAAACCCACGCAAGTACGGGGAGAATATACAAACTCCGCACAGTTTTAGATGAAGTTTACTTTTTCAGCAGTCAAATAAATTGTATATTTTGTTCCTTACAACTGCAACCATTAGATCATAAAGGCACCAATACAGAGAATACATTGTAGACTGCAATGGGAGCATAAAAGTTATCTCTGTAAATGAGTATTTCTGGTACTTTGTAGTCTGTAGGGGAGCATGACAGGTATCTGCGTAAATGGATACTTTGTAGGCTATAGGGGAGCATGATGAGTATCTGTAAATAAGTACTTCTGGAACTTTGTAGGCTATAGGGTAGCATTCAGGTATCTGTAAATGAGTGCTTCTTGTACTGTGTAGGCTACAGGGGACCATGACGGGTACTTCTGGTACTTTGAAGGCTATAGGGGAGCATGACAGGTATCTCTGTAAATGGGTACTTCTGGTACTTTGTAGGCTATGGGGGAGCATGACAGGTAGTTCTGGTACTGTGTAGGCCACAGGTTCTCAAACTCGGTCCTCAGGACCCCACACGGTGCATGTTTTGCAGGTCTCCTCACAGAATCACAAGTAAAATAATTAGCTCCACCTGTGGACCTTTTAAAATGTGTCTGTGAGTAATTAATACACCTGTGCATTTACTGGGTTACCTGCAAAACATGCACTGTGTGGGGTCCTGAGGACCGAGTTTGAGAACCCCTGGTGTAGGCTATAGTGGAGCATGACAGGTAGTTCTGGTACTTTGTAGGCTATAGTGGAGCATGACAGGTACTTCTGGTACTTTGTAGGCTATGGGGGAGCATGACAGGTAGTTCTGGTACTTTGTAGGCTATAGGGGAGCAAGACAGGTTGTTCTGGTACTTTGTAGGCTATTTGGGAGCATGACAGGTACTTCGGGTACTTTGTAGGCTATAGTGGAGCATGACCGGTACTTCTGGTACTGTGTAGGCTATAGTGGAGCATGACAGGTAGTTCTGGTACTTTGTAGGCTATAGTGGAGTATGACAGGTACTTCTGGTACTTTGTAGGCTATAGTGGAGTATGACAGGTACTTCTGGTACTTTGTAGGCTATAGTGGAGCATGACAGGTAGTTCTGGTACTTTGTAGGCTATAGTGGAGTATGACAGGTACTTCTGGTACTTTGTAGGCTATAGTGGAGCATGACGGGTACTTTGTAGGCTATAGTGGAGTATGACAGGTACTTCTGGTACTTTGTAGGCTATAGTGGAGCATGACAGGTACTTCTGGTACTTTGTAGGCTATAGTGGAGCATGACAGGTACTTCTGGTACTTTGTAGGCTATAGTGGAGCATGACAGGTAGTTCTGGTACTTTGTAGGCTATAGTGGAGTATGACAGGTACTTCTGGTACTTTGTAGGCTATAGTGGAGTATGACAGGTACTTCTGGTACTTTGTAGGCTATAGTGGAGCATGACAGGTACTTCTGGTACTGTGTAGGCTATAGTGGAGCATGACAGGTAGTTCTGGTACTTTGTAGGCTATAGTGGAGTATGACAGGTACTTCTGGTACTTTGTAGGCTATAGTGGAGCATGACAGGTACTTTGTAGGCTATAGTGGAGTATGACAGGTACTTCTGGTACTTTGTAGGCTATAGTGGAGCATGACAGGTACTTTGTAGGCTATAGTGGAGTATGACAGGTACTTCTGGTACTTTGTAGGCTATAGTGGAGCATGACAGGTACTTCTGGTACTTTGTTGGCTATAGTGGAGCATGACAGGTAGTTCTGGTACTTTGTAGGCTATAGTGGAGTATGACAGGTACTTCTGGTACTTTGTAGGCTATAGTGGAGCATGACAGGTCCTTTGTAGGCTATAGTGGAGTATGACAGGTACTTCTGGTACTTTGTAGGCTATAGTAGAGCATGACAGGTAGTTCTGGTACTTTGTAGGCTATAGGGGAGCATGACCGGTACTTCTGGTACTGTGTAAGCTATAGTGGAGCATGACAGGTAGTTCTGGTACTTTGTAGGCTATAGGGGAGCATGACAGGTACTTCTGGTACTTTCTAGGCTATAGGGGAGCATGACAGGTAGTTCTGGTACTTTGTAGGCTATAGGGGAGCATGACAGGTACTTCTGGTACTTTCTAGGCTATAGGGGAGCATGACGGGTACTTCTGGTACTTTCTAGGCTATAGGGGAGCATGACAGGTATCTGTGTAAATTACCATTTATGGAACTGAATAACCCTTACTGCTTGTTGTCAGGTGCTTGGCTTAGTGCAGAATATGAGTGTTTTCCGTTGTCCAAAATGCAATCATGAGAGCCACATCTTTGGATCAGATGGTGCACGGCAACTTGCTGCTTCCATGGGACTGGATATTCTAGGTAGGAAAACCCGTAAGCAACCACTATGAGCAGCTGTATGAACGTTGTCAAGAAGAAGCCCCAATCCAGGCTAGTATAGTATAGCCATACACTTACTGACCTATGATGAGTGATTGGGACGTGTGTACTATTTGTCCCATCTAGCTCTCCGTATATGGCCACTGACAGGACTGTGACAGGAGCGTTGGCACACAGGAATATTATACGTCTAATGCTAGAAATCCAATCCCTATTCATACATCCGATCAGAAGATACTAAAAGGGCCACATATTGCCAAAGCTCATACAGGCGTGCATATGTGTGTACGTATACTATGCCGTGCTTTTTGTAGATACTTATTTTATTAATTGCTGAAATGATTGAACTTTTTTCTTCCTGTTTACAGAAGTAGTTTTAAGAATTAAAATGTATAATAATTTTTTACTGCTAATGCATAAAGTACCAGAAGCTGTAGGGGCGACATACACACTGCTGCCAACTCCTATACCCACACACACACACACACACACACACACATGTAATGCCCATCTGATACTTACAGGATGCACAGATAAATGTATGGAGCACTGTTTGCATGCGTGTATGCTCTCCCAATCACGTGTGTGTGCCTCACCGTCATGCCTATTGGTTGCCCCGTTTCAAACGATGCATACTGCTGCTAATACAGAGACCCCTACCTACCATCCTATTGCACACGGGCACACTCCCACACAGGACAGCCAGGGAAGTGTTTAAAGTACTTGGCACGACCATGAATCCTTTTGATAAATAATTGCAGTTATTCAACCATGTACAGAGTTGCCCTACAAAAACAACAGATCCCAAGAACCCTGGGTCTCTTACATCAGAGCCTATATTTAACATTTGTGTATTTCAGGTGACATCCCTCTACATATGAACATTAGAGAATCCTGTGACTTGGGCAAGCCAGTGGTGGTGTCTGATCCAGAGAGTAATGAGGTGGGCACTTCTGCGGAACTGGCACATACATTGTCTGCAATGGTGTATTTAGCACATTCGCTTATTATGGACTAACTAGACATATATTTTTATTTTACAGGCCAAGGCATACATGGGTATTGCAGAACAGATAATGAGCAGGATCTCCTAATTGGGAGTGGTGAAATATCCACATCAGACGGAAGACCTTTGTGTAAGGCTACAGGTGTTAAGCACCAACTAGTGACCATCTGCAGTACGTATGTGGAGAGAAGCAGAGGACGTTGTTCTCTCATGGCTGAGACGTTGAGGCCCCATGTTCATAAGAACATTATAAGACATAAGGGATTATTGAAGGTTAAATATTTCTATGCATATTATACAGTCCAAAAAGTCACTCCTAATATTTTAAGTACACTTCTGTATCAGAAACAATGGTGAAAAGTGTCTGTTTTTCCTGGCATGGTCCATTGGTAACATTAAAATGCAATTGGTTTCTAAACTATGCAGAAACTTTGCTCTCCCAATCTGCTTACAGTTACCTAGGACCAAAACGTCTTCAGGAAAGGACACTAAGGCTGGTATCCAATTAGCTGCTGTAATTAACTGCGGCTAATAAACTCCCCAGAGGCTATCCAATTAGCCCCGATGCTGACCGTTATCAGGCAGTTATCGTGGAATTCCAGATAACCAGCCTTTAGAACCCCATTTTTTTTGTTTTTTTGCAGAAACATATAGCTCCAAAAAAAAAAATTGCATACTCTAATTGGATACTCCCATAAAACCATTCAACCAATGACAGCGTCAGCCAGTGTGTGTGCAGTGATTGGCTGATAAGAATTATTGCAAAATCTGTTCATTCAGCTTGTCACCTAATGAGTAGATTTGTGACTATTTGGAGTTTACACAAGTACCTGAATGATGTATATCATGTAATAAACAGTTATTGAATAGACCAGCAGAGGGGGAAATAACACTGATACCACCATTATAGCCTGTAACTATTTGCAGAACACAATGTAGCAGGAAGTTCCTGCTTCGTATAATAATGTTGTACAAAAGAATTCTTATTCTGATTTGTGGATGTGACATATAGAATTTGTTGGCATGACGCTGTCTGCTACAGGAAAAGCACAAGTAGCTCATTATTTGAAGCTATTCTGTCCAAACATTTGCTTTCAAGAGGCCTGCTTGCTGATGTGGGCTGAATAAAAACAAAGAAAAAGGACGTCCTATTATAGCAGGGTAACAGACTTTGCAAAAGCAACAGTTCCGAAAAACCCAGGAGGGACACTCGCTGAACAGTCCTGCTGTAGAATTACGAAACCTTTTTTGGTATTTTTTTAACATGTTTATGGTTTTATTTAATAAAGCATATTTCTATTATTTTTAAGCTTACGTCTGTATTTCTCCTTTAAGTGTCAATTTAAGGCAGAGAAAGTGCTGAATGCCCACAGTCAGGACTGCCATCCATGGCCTTGTATTGGCAGGGTAATAGGGTGCTTGAACAGTTTGATGGGGGGTTTGGTCACACCACATCATGTTATGCCAACATAGATCTGCAGCACTTCCAGAAAAACTTGGCAGCCCATGTCACAAAACATAATTCAATTGGTTGATCTTTATCCTGTGTTTACCTTATGTTATTTTGAGGTGGTCAAATGGAATATTTTTCTTTGGGAAGTTTTATGGGGTTTTCTTGTACACCTGGATAAAAGTTACAACTTAGGAGTAGACCACTGCTTCTTAATTAGAGAACATTTTAAGAAATGTTTTGCTCCAACAGTAAATGGATGTGGTTGTAGGGATCCAGTCTGAAGATCGACAGTGTCTAGGTCGACAATGTTTATGCCGACCACTATAGGTCGACAGTCACTAGGTCGACAGGGTCAGAAGGTCGACATGAGTTGTTGTTTTTTTTTGTTTTTGTTTTTTTTTTTACTTTTCCTATACTTAACGATCCACGTGGACTACGATTGGAACGGTAATCTTGCCCGAAGCATGGCGAGCGAAGAAAACGACACCAAAAAAACAAAAACTCATGTCGACCTTTTGACCTGTCGACCTAGAACATGTCGACCTTCTGACCCTGTCGACCTAATGACTGTCGACCTAGACACTGTCGATCTATTGATCCACACCCGTGGTTGTAGTCCTATTCTAAATATAGCCTAATTTATTACGATGAAGTCACGGAATAGGACAGCTGTAGAATGCTGGGGCGCATTGCACTGTATAGCTTATTGCACATATCTGTAAAACTAGCGAGGACATACCCACACACAACTTAAAATAAGCATTAATGCAGCTTTACTCAGAATTTGTCTCTAAAGCTCTAATCTATATTAAGAGATTAGTACAGTATATTGAAACTGACTGAGAACTGTTAAGCCAAAGTCCATTAAAGCATTTACAAAGTTAGCATTAAGGTTTGAAAAGAGACTGTCTAGATTTAAACTGACAGTAAGAGTTATTGAAAAATATCCTGGGTTTAAATGTGCTATTAATACATTCAGGACACTTGCTGCGTCTGTGTAGTCGGCAACAGCAGTATATACAGTATATCAGTGAGTTCAGTAGCAGTTAATGAAAGTTAGGTCATTTGCTGAATTTAACCCAGTTCTTAATTTGAATAGAAATATTCTGAGATGTGTCCATACCATCAACATGCAATTGTCCGCTAAGTGAGAATGCTCCCAATACATTTAATGTTAATTAAGAGGCATATTTAAAGATTAGGCATATGTATATTTTAAAGGCCCAATGACAACAGGACACAGACGCTAAACACAAACACACAAGGAAGGGAAGACCACTACAGAAGTCCTAGGCCTATAGCACCAGCTTTGCGTTTGGAAGTATCCTGAGGTACACAGATGCCTGACAACTTACCAGAAGGAATCTCTGGATATGGTCAGGATTCCAAAGGTCAAAATCCTGACGCCAGAATCCCCACGCTGTGAATGCCGACGGAACACTGAGACGAGATCAGGGTTAGGCACCAGGTGGAGGGTTGCGTGAGGGGTGGGTTAGAGTAAGGCTAAGGGAGGGGGGTAGGGTAAGGGTAAAATACTTACCGGGAAGCCGTTGGCTTTCTCAGAGCTATTACAGGGCAATCTTAAGATAAACGTACCAGGACAGAAATACAAGAAACAACCACAACAAAATTGGTTCAATACTGACACAGGCTTGAAGGGGAAACAGGATATACTGTACAAGACAAATACAAGGACCACCTTTTGACTTCTGCTTTCTAAGACAAGAAATTGGATATATACTTGTGACTGGAAACGGGCATACCACAAAATGTTCCAGCAATTCCTGTGTTTTATCCAGGGCAGCAGAAATCCTGACTGGGCCCATGTACTTTTCAGGGGGCCTAATTACAGGAGATGTAGCCATGCATCCTTAGAAAAAAATACAAAAAAAATTGTACTTTAATCGCCTCCCTGACCACACTGCAGCACAGCAGCATGTACTGGGCTGAGGAGAAGAGCCGAAGCTGCACCTCTGTCAGACCTGGGCCTGGGTAATTAGTATCTCCTCCCCACCCCCCTCCCCTCCCAACCCCCCCCCCCCCCCCCCTTCCACCCACACAGAGTGAAACCATACTGCCTTCTAGGAAACCCAACTTCAGTTTAATGTTATATAAGTAGAATACCTGCTGTTTAAAACAATGTATGAGGTACTAAATCTTCAGTACAGGGTTAGTAGAATGTAGTCCTTAATACTTTGAATAAGAGATGAGCAAACCAGTTACGATTCTACTTGATTTAAACTACTTTGCTGGGAATGTCCTGAATCCATTCATTTGCTTATCCTTTCTTACTTTAATAATCTTCAACTGCATCAACTCCAGCAGTCTTCTGCCACCTGATACTTATTCCAGTGTCATCTGCTGATGTAACTATGTTTATTTACCCTGTACTTGTCCTATACTGTCATCAACTGTAAGTTGCTGTTTTCCTGTTTGATTATTCATGTACTCTGTAATTGGGCGCTGCGGAACCCTTGTGGCGCCATATAAATAAAGGATAATAATAATTTGACCTTGTGTAGACTAGGATAAACGCATGTCTACAAAGGAAAACAATTGCATTGCACCACCCAAATAAACCTTGTAAAATATGTTAGGCACAAGTGAGGGGTTATCCCTAGACGCCCCCCCCCCCCCCCCCCCCCCACCCCGAGGGTTAGTGTACAGGACGTGGTGGTAGAAATACTTACCCCATCCGATGTCAGGATCTGCACTGTCCCGACCGCTATTACCACTGCTAGAATCGGGACAGTTGAGAGGTATGCAGCTCAACGTGGAATATTAAGAGAGGTAATTTATAAAACACATATACATGGTTGTATCCAGACAATACCTATATCCAAGTACTCTTACTGTTTAACTGTGATATCTAGAGGTTTTACATTGAGGATCACTGCATGTGTTTGTTTGATCCTGGGATTACACAGATCTTGTTGTCCGTTGACCTTTGTGGGACAATTTATGTCTAGATAATTTGTGTGATATTATCCTTCAGGTCAACTACGAATCAACTGTGCAATTATCAGCTTGTGCCATATGTGTTACATGTAAAGTATTAGAGTTATATAAAGTTCTTCATAACTTATAAGTGATCAATGTGAGAGTGCAGACACCTCAATGTCATTACATGTCTATGAGGCAATTTATAGATCTGCTTTTTGGTGTGACTACAGTATATCACTTATTTATGTGTTGCACCATGGGGGTCATTCCGAGTTGTTCGCTCGCAAGCTGCTTTTAGCAGCTTTGCACACGCTAAGCCGCCGCCTACTGGGAGTGAATCTTAGCTTATGAAAATTGCGAACGAAAGATTAGCAGAATTGCTAATAGACACTTCTTAGCAGTTTCTGAGTAGCTCCAGACTTACTCGGCATCTGCGATCAGTTCAGTCAGTTTCGTTCCTGGTTTGACGTCACAAACACACCCAGCGTTCGCCCAGCCACTCCCGCGTTTTTCCCAGAAACTGTAGCATTTTTTCACACACTCCCATAAAACGGCCAGTTTCCGCCCAGAAACACCCACTTCCTGTCAATCACATTACGATCACCAGAACGAAGAAAAAACCTCGTAATGCCGTGAGTATAAATCCTAACTGCATAGCAAATTTACTTGGCGCAGTCGCACTGCGGACATTGCGCATGCGCATTAGCGACTAATCGCTCCGTTGCGAGCAAAAAATAACGAGCGACCAACTCGGAATGACCCCCCATATACATTACCTGCAATGAAACTACAATACGCAGGGTCCCATTGTATAAATGACACACACTGCATAAACTCTGTTCTAGTCTCTCGGTGATATAATACACTAAACTGACTGTGACTGCTTGCCAAAACAAATTAAGTGAATTATCACTAATTTTGCTGCAAAAGGTTAAAGGTGAATTCCTCACCAGTCTACTGTTACTAACAAATATTTTGCTTGCTACTACTGAAATAGTTTTATAGAGCTCATTTGTTTGTTAGTCTAAAACGTTTGCCCTTCAATTTTACCTATTTGATTTTACTGATTTAATAATTAAAATAGGAAAACCTTAGTATAAAAAAAATGTCTAAAAGAATTAAGGCTGCTTTTTCAGATAACACATAATAAAGTGGACATTGGGCATTATTGAAGTTTGTTAGCAAACCAAAAAAGCACACTAACGGCCAAAACCATGTTGAATTGCAGGTGGGGCAGATGTAACACGTGCAGAGAGATTTATACCCCTTTTCCACTTGCTAGCAGGGGTTGCAGCCGGGAGCCTGACAAGGCTGCGACCCGTGCTAGAGCCCCCTTCTACATGAGCTCACCAACCAGGCATATTGCCAGGTTGGTGACGCTGACGCAGCAGGGGCGGCCGCCCTTCCATACACTGTGAACGGGAGCCATGTCGCATCGACACGGCTTCCGTTTACACTACACAGCTTACCGGGTTGAACACGTGTTCAACCCGGCAAGCTACCAGGGTAGAATTCCCGGATCACTTGATCCGGGAATTTGCAGGGGGGGCCGTTTCTACTAGAAAAAAACACGGGTAAATGCACGCCCCGTGCATTTACGCGTGTTTTTAGAGTTAGTGGAAAAGGGGTATCAGATTTGGTTTGCTAACAAACCTGAATAACCCCCTTTGTACAGTCATAATCTTGCTATGTAAGAAGGTTGGGACCTAAGCTTGCTGGAGAGATCTTATACTTTGAGTTCAAGGCTGTTGACATATTTTTGTTTTAGCAGCGGTGACAGCAATTATTTCCCAGCCTTACAGGCTTCTTATACCATGGGATTTTTAAGTGCCAAAAATTCTGTGATAGCTGTTATTTTATTTTCTCTATGGTGTGGGAGGTAAATTTTAATAGATAAAACTTAACTTTTAATTATTTCTAAAAAAAATTTTTATAAAACAAGAACAACATGCAGTATGTCCCAGAAACAGTGAAAAGCAGAAGGAAGCTGACCAGAACACAGGCAACTTATATTCCCTTTTCTTCCTATTTATAGTATGAATGACTGCATTAGGACACATCTTGAATATGTGTGTGTGTGTGTGTGTGTGTGTGTGTGTGTGTGTGTGTATATATATATATATATATATGTATGTATGTATATAATTATGCATACATACATGCATGCATGCACTATATGCAGGGCCGGTTCAAGATTTCTCGGCACCCTAGGCAAAACTTCAGCCCCAGCCCTGACTTCCCAGTCCCTCAGGTGAAAATGTGGAGGCGGCATTAAGTACAACAAGCAGGTGTCTCACAGAAACATCCTTAATTTTGTGATCGCAGACCCCAAATGCTAGTGCTCTAGGCAGTGGCAGACTCAGTCGTGCCTCCAAAATGCTGGTGCCCTAGGCAGCTGTCTAAAGCTTGCTTAATGGAAGAGCCAGCCCCGACTATATGGACCAAATTATTCGGACCTCTGACCATTACACCAACAATGTCTGTAATGACACTGTATTTAAATACATATACTTAAATATGGAGTTGGACCCCCTTTTGCAGATGTTGGACCCCCTTTTGCAGATGTAACAGCTTCCACTGTTCTTGGAAGGCTTTCCATAAGAATTTGGAGCGTGGGGGAGATTTGTGGTAGAGCATTTATGAGGTCAGGCACCAGTGGTGCAAGTAGAAAAAATGTCTTACGGGTACTGTGTGCGCGCGCCGAAGGCGCGCGCGCAAAAAAATGGGTGTGGCCAAATGCCACATGGGGCGTGGCCAATGGAAATGGGGGCGTGATACACATATGGGGGAGGGGCAGATACACGTATGACCCCAATAGTGCCAGATACACGTTGCCCCACAGTGCCAGATATACATTGCCCCACAGTGCCAGATACACATTGCCCCACAGTGACAGATATACATTGCCCCACAGTGCCAGATACAGAAATGCCCCCAGAGTGCCAGATATACATTGCCTCGCAGTGTCAGATACACGTTGCCCCACAGTGCCAGATATACATTGCCCCACAGTGCCAGATATACATTGCCCCACAGTGCCAGATACACATTGCCCCACAGTGCCAGATACAGAAATGCCCCCAGAGTGCCAGATATACATTGCCTCGCAGTGTCAGATACACATTGCCCCACAGTGACAGATATACATTGCCCCACAGTGCCAGATACACATTGACTAACAGTGCCAGATACACATTGCCCCACAGTGCCAGATACAGAAATGCCCCCA
The DNA here is from genome assembly GCF_028390025.1 of Pseudophryne corroboree. Lineage (NCBI taxonomy): Eukaryota > Metazoa > Chordata > Amphibia > Anura > Myobatrachidae > Pseudophryne > Pseudophryne corroboree. Next base: position 48,349,592 of record NC_086455.1, read on the forward strand.
GAGTGCCAGATATACGTTGCCTCGCAGTGTCAGATACACGTTGCCCCACAGTGCCAGATATACATTGCCCCACAGTGCCAGATATACATTGCCCCACAGTGCCAGATACACATTGCCCCACAGTGCCAGATACAGAAATGCCCCCAGAGTGCCAGATATACATTGCCTCGCAGTGTCAGATACACATTGCCCCACAGTGACAGATATACATTGCCCCACAGTGCCAGATACACATTGACTAACAGTGCCAGATACACATTGCCCCACAGTGCCAGATACAGAAATGCCCCCAGAGTGCCAGATATACGTTGCCTCGCAGTGTCAGATACACGTTGCCCCACAGTGCCAGATATACATTGCCCCACAGTGCCAGATACACATTGCCCCACAGTGCCAGATACACAAATGCCCCCACTGTGTCAGATATACATTGCCCCCCGTGCCAGATACAGAAATGCCCCTACAGTGCCAGATATGCCCCCAGTGCCAGATATCCCCCAGTGCCAGGTATACATGCCCCCCCAGTGCCAGATATCCCCCAGTGCCAGGTATACATGCCCCCCTGTGCCAGATATCCCCCAGTGCCAAGTATACATGCCCCCCTGTGCCAGATATCCCCCAGTGCCAGGTATACATGCCCCCCTGTGCCAGATATCCCCCAGTGCCAGGTATATATGCCCCCCAGTGCCAGATATCCCCCAGTGCCAGGTATATATGCCCCCCAGTGCCAGGTATATATGCCCCCCAGTGCCAGATATCCCCCAGTGCCAGGCTTTATGCCTCCCAGTGCCAGATATCCCCCAGTGCCAGGTATATATGCCCCCCAGTGCCAGATATCCCCCAGTGCCAGGTATATATGCCCCCCAGTGCCAGGTATATATGCCCCCCAGTGCCAGATATCCCCCAGTGCCAGGTATATATGCCTCCCAGTGCCAGATATCCCCCAGTGCCAGGTATATATGCCCCCCAGTGCCAGATATCCCCCAGTGCCAGGTATATATGCCCCCCAGTGCCAGGTATATATGCCCCCCAGTGCCAGATATCCCCCAGTGCCAGATAGAAATGCCCCCCCAGTGCCAGATATCCCCCAGTGCCAGGTATAACCCCCCCCCCCCTTCCCTGCTCACCGCTGCCGCTGGCCGCTGCCGTCCTGTGTGAGGGAAGGAGAGCGCAGCCTGTGCCTCTCCTTCCCCTCAGTCTCCGGCGGGTGTCTCACAGTTTAATTCAGCGCCGATCCGTGAGCCAATCAGAGCTCTGATTGGCTCACGGATCGGCGCTGAATTAAACTATGACAGCCGCCGGAGACTGAGGGGAAGGAGAGGCACAGGCTGCGCTCTCCTTCCCTCACATCAGCGGCGGTGCGAGGAGCGGCGGCCCGTCGGTGTGGGTACGGCGTACCCACGGCTAAATTCTTACGGGTACGCCGTACCCACCCGTACCCGCCCACTTGCACCACTGTCAGGCACTGATGTTGGACAAGAAGGCCTGGCTCGCAATCTCCATTCCAGTTCATTTCAAAGATGCTTGATTAGGTTGAGGTTCTTCCACACACCAAACTCATCAAACCATGGGGGTCATTCCGAGTAGATCGCTCGCTGACGATTTTCGCAGCGCAGTGTTCAGGTAAAAAAAATGGCAAAACTGCGCATGCGTATGCACCGCAATGCATAGGCGCATCGTACGGGTACAAAGAGGATCGGTGCTGGGCGCTGGATTTAGCAAAGATTCCATTCGCACAGCCGAACGCAAGGTGATTGACAGAAAGATGGCGTTTATGGGTGTCAACTGACCGGTTTCTGGGAGTGTTTGGGAAAACGCAGGCGGGTCCAGGCGTTTGCAGGGCGGGTGTCTGACGTCAATTCCGGCACCAAAAAGACTGAAGTGATCGCAAGGGCTGAGTAAGTCCAGAGCTACTCAGAAACTGCACAAAATGTTTTTGCTGCGCTCGGCTGCAAAGGTGTTCGCACACTTGCAAAGTGAAAATACACTCCCCCGTGGGCGGCGACTATGCATTTGCACTGCTGCTAAAAGTAGCTAGCGAGCGACAGTGGCGTAAGTTCGTCCCAGTTGCCCGGAGGCAAGATAAATATTGGTGCCCCCCTATTTCCTATATTAAGATAAGTGTGTGTGTGTGTCTGTGTCTGTGTGTCTGTGTGTGTAGTGTTCTGAAAAAAAAATTATATACTGTATTTATACATTTAATTGTCTTATTTTAAATTCCACATTTCTTGGCAGTCATACCCAGGATTAGAAGCCATGACCTGTTACACTGACAGCAGACACTTTACTGATGGATCTATTTGCTCCTGCATAGGAAGCATGAGAATTTTAACTATATGAAGTTATATGTAATTGTCAGAGAAGTATCTTCATATAGTTAAAATTCTCTTATTTCCTATACAGGAGCAAACAGCTTCATCAGTAAGGTATCTGCTTCCAGTATAATAGGTTGTGGTTTCTAATCCTGGCTATGACACTTGTAAAATGTGTATATTCACAGTATAATAAAGAGGGTGTGATTTGTAAGGTGCAGGGACCAGTGAGGAAGTTGGCTACTGAAGAGATAGTGGCAGCTATCAGCAGAGCCGGCCCTAACCAATATGATGCCCTAGGCAAGATTTTGGCTAGTGCCCCCTAGCACCACTGCTGGTTCTGCCTCTGACCTTGCACTTATTTCCCAGAACCATCACCCCTCAGCCATAGCAGTCCTTATTTTGGTGTTTGTACCCCCTATATTTTAAATAGGAACAGTTCGCACATTTGGCGCACAGCCCAAAAAGGGGTGTGTTTTTGCTGGCAAGGGGCATGGCCACACAATAGTAACCCCAATTCCAAATACGTCACACAGTACTGCACTTTATTCACATTTGATCATGCGATAGTTTCCATAATTCATATTACATCCCACAGTAGTATCACTTTACCTTATAAACGTTACTCCTCACAGTAGAGCCCCTTATTCACATTACATCACACTGAATTGCTCCTTATTCACATTACACTACACCCTATTGCTCTTTATTCACATTAGACGACACAGTAGTGCCCTTTCTATACGCAACACCACATAGAAGAGCACCTTAAACACATAATTCCACACAGTAATGCCCCTAACACATATGAGACACATTATTAATGTCCTTCTAAACATAATGTGCTTACACATTATGACAACCTTTATTAATATGTGTAAGGGACATTATGTGTAAAAACATAATGTCCCTTACACATATGCCGCACATTATGAATGCCCTAATACACATAATGACACACATAGTGCCCCCTGCACATTTGCTGCACATTGTTAGTGCCCCTATACACATAATGACACATACAGTAGTACCCTGTTACACATACAGTATGCCACACATTATTAATGCCCTTAAACACATAATGACACACATAGTGCCCCTTATACATATGTTGCACATTATTAATGCATTTTTACATGACACACATAATGCTCCTTACACATATTCCGAACACTACTGCACAACCAACCCACTCACATGCACACAGCACTCACACTGCCGCTAACACTGTGACCTCTGCCTCTGCTTGGATACAGATGTGTTCTCATAAATATTGCCTCAGTGCTAACGTCGGGCAAATTTTTTTATGAAAATGCATCTTATTTGCATTGTTATGTGGCTAGGATGACCAAGCAGCTTCTGCTGATTAAAATGATATACAGCATGCCTTTATACTGTGTGAGACTGTGGCTGTATCTGCATATGAAATGCTACAGAATATAGGCATGCCGCATATCATTTTAATCAGCAGAAGCTGCTGATGCCCCTGGGCATATCAAATGCCCTAGGCAATTGCCTAGTTTGCCTATAGCTATGGCCGGCTCTGGCTATCAGTTAACTTAATTCAATGGTGTCACAGAATGGGAGGAGAGGTGCACCCTTCAGAGCAGGAGCCCGGCGGCAGATGACTCCATTGCCTCCCAGAGTTCTGCCTCTAGCGAGCGATCAACTTGGAATGATCCCCCCATGTCTTTGTAGTCCTTGCTTTGTGTACTGGGGCACAGTCATGTTGGAATAGAAAAGGGCCTTCGACAAACTGTTGCCACAAAGTTGTAAGGATAGCATTGTCCAAAATGTGTTGGTATGCTGAAGCATTAAGATTCCCCCTTATCGGAGATAAGGAGGGTCATTCCGAGATGATCGCAGCTGTGCTAAATTTAGCACAGCTACTATCATCTTCCCTGACATGAGGGGGGATACCCAGCACAGGGCTAGTCCGCCCTGCATGTCCGTCCGGCCCACCCCCCGCACAAATACAAAAGCATCGCACAGCGGCTTTTGTATATGTGGAGTAACTCCCGGCCAGCGCAGCTCCTGCGACTGGCCCGGAAGTTGATTGTCGCTGCCACTGGCACACAGCCGCCGCGACCCTACCCCCCCCCCCCCCCAACGGTACGGCCACACCTGCGTTGGCCGGACTGCACCCCCTAAACGGCGGCTTAATGCCGCCATCCAGTTCCCTCCTGCCCTGCGGCCGCCTCTGCCTGTCAATCAGGCAGGGGCGATCACTACTGAATGACGGCCTTCGGCCGTCCCGGCATGCGCAATTCCGACCCGATCGCTGCGAATGACCCCCAAGGTGCCTAGCTCAAACCCTGAAAAACAGCCCCATCCCATTATCCCTCCTCCACCAAACTTCACAGTTGACATAATGCAGTCAGGTAGGTAGCGTTCTCCCGGCATCTGACAAACTAAGGCTCACCCATCCAACTGCCAAACAGAGAAGCGTGATTCGTCACTCCACAGAACATGTTTCCACTGCTCCACAGTCCAGTGTTGGTGTTCTTTCCACCACTCCATCCGATGCTAGGCATTTGACTCGGCGATGTGAGGCTTGCATGCAGCTGTTCCGCTAGGGAAACCTATTCCATTAAGCTCTTGCCGCGCAGTCTTTGCGCTTACATTAATGCTAGTGGTAGTTCAGAACTCTTCAGCTATGGAATCATCAGAACATTGCCAACTTTTGCTCACCATGCGCCGTAGCAGTCGTTGACCCCGCTCTGTGATTTTTTTTACATGGACTTCCGCTTCGTGGCTGAGTTGCCATTGTTCCTAAATGCTTCCACTTTCTAATAATATCAATTACTGTACAGTTGACTGTGGAATATCCAGCAGGGATGAAATTTCATGAACAGTCTTATTGCAAAGGTGACATCCTAACACAGCACCACGCTTGAGCTCTTCAGTCACTGAGCTCCTAAGAACGACCTATTTTATCAGTGTTTGCAAATGGAGACTGTATGTCTAGGAGCTTGATTTAATACACCTGTGGCAACGGGTCTGATTGAAACACCTGAATTCAATAATTAACAGGTGTGGCCATATAGTTTGTAATCACTCGCTGGGGTGACATCCAATGTGGAAAAGATCCAGTAGGTCATTCTACTCCAATATAAACCATGTAAAAATGGGAGCACTCACCAGTCTTCATATTTAGAGAATTTATTGATCAGACCATCAGCAAAGTACATGGGGGTATATATATAAAATATCTGATACTAGTTACCAGCCCATCAAAATGATGGAACAACATAACAGTAATGTCATAGAAACACATTATCACGTCAGAACATTTCACACGAGAGTGAGTAGACAATGAACAATGAGTGTCTGGGGAAGAAAATATCCCTACGTTTTTCCAAATAGGTCTCAGCAATGATATCAAACTTTGGACCATTCTGCTGCTGGGTTTAATTGGGTGGTTTGTACCGAGGAGGAGGAGGATGAGATTTACAAATATTTGTATAAGCGCATTAAAAAAGGTTGGCATATGTGTATGGCGCATTATGTTCATAAGGACATTAATAATGTGTGTCATATATGTAAGGGGCATTACTATGTGGTATTATGTGTATAAATGCATTACTAATATGTGGCATTATGTGTATAAGGTGCTCTACTGTGTGGCGTAATGTTTCGAAAGGGCACTACTGTGTGTTCTAATATGAATAAAGAGCAATATGGTGTGGTGTAATGTGAATAAGGAGCAATTCAGTGTGATGTAAAGTGTATATAAGGGGCACTACTGTGAGGAGTAACATATATAAGGTAAAGTAGGTCCTACTGTGTGATGTAATATGAATTAGGAACACTATCACATGAATAAAGTGGCACCATTGTGTGGCGTAATTTGAATTGGCGATACTATTCTGTGGCCATGCCCCTTCTCAGCAAGAACACACCCCTTTTTGAGCTGTGCGCCAAATGTGTGCACTGTTCCTATTTAAAATATAGGGGGTAGGAGTACCAAAATGAGGATTGCTATGAAAGAGGGGTGATGGTGCTGGGAAAGGGGTGCAGAGTCAGAGGCGGAACTAGCGGTAGTGCTAGGAGGCACCAGCCAAAATTTGCCTAGGGCATCATATTGGTTAGGGCCGGCCCTGCATTTGGGACACGGGGCCCCCTGAATTGGTGGTGCCAGGCTGCTTTGGAGTGGCACAGTGTAATACTTAATTTAGCACTTTCAAATATACTAATACAACACTTTTTATCATTTTAATGAATAACTCTCATCTATGTAACACTCTTTAAAACAGCTTTTTCTCTATGTTAGATTGCAGAGTTTATTATTATTATGGCAGTGCTTGGTACTATAGAGTGTGCATCTGCATTACATTTTCTCTTTCTTTGTGACACATCATGAGGGGAAAAGTCTTTATATCCCACACTTGCCTTCAGCAGCTCTTGCTGGGAGCGGGGTCATTTAAATTGCGTCATTTTACCCATCCCCCTTGTAGCATAATGCTGTGATTTGCAGGTGTATGGGAGGGTGTGGAATGTGGAATGTGGAATCAAAATGATACTCTTGAATCACAGAATTACGCTGGGAGGGGGCAGTGGTCCAATGTACTCAGTCAGGAGGGTTTAAAGGCCCTGTTTTGTATCTTCTTACTGTATATGTAAAGCATTTTATTGGAGAAAAATGAAAGCATAGGGTATGCATTTGCCCATTTTTCCATCATGATTACATTCCCCAGTTTTACTAAAGCCCAATCCACGACAATCTCTCCAAGAATCCAGGCTTACAAAAAAATATATAACATGAAAGCACCATCAATGTTTTAGGTTACTACTAATAGTTATAATATTGTTCTGGTGCAGTGCAGGTCCCCACTCTCCCTGTCGTGTCCAATTTTAAGGTCTACCATTGCTTTTGATCATTTGGAGAACCACAAGTCCCAGCACGCCCTGGCAGATGGGGCCTACTGGCACCTGTAGTGCATCTTTAAAGAAATTAGCACATTTGGTGTGTGTACTGTATTCTTTTATAAATATGTATTACTTACTACTCCATTGATAAATGTTCTCTTTAGTCCAGATAGACATTCTGGTACTTGGCAAATCCAAAAACCCTCTTTAAACAATGCACAACATCTTCCTATAGGAATAGCCACACTCTGACCAATCAGAGCGCTCTCATTCATCCCTAAGGCAGTATCTGTAATCAGCGTCGGCCTTAACCAATATGATGCCCTAGGCAAGTTTTTGGCAGGTACCCCTTAGCACCGCCGCTAGTTCCACCTCTGACCCTGCTCCCCTTTCCAGCACCATCACCCCTCAGCCATAACAGTCCTCATCTTGGTGCTCCTACCTCCTATATTTTAAATAGGAACAGTGCGTACATTCGGCGCACAGCCCAAAAAGGGGCGTGTTCTTGCTGGGAAGGGCCATGGCCACACAATAGTACCCCCAATTCAAATTACGCCACACAGTAGTGCAACTTTATATCATGCGATAGTGTCGCTTATTCACGTTTCATCACACAGTACTTCTTACAGTAGTGCCCCTTATATACACTTTACATCACACTGAATTGCTCATTAGTCACATTACACCACAGCATATTGCTCTTTATTCACATTAGAACACACAGTAGTGCCCTGTCTATATGTTACGTCATACAGTAGAGCACCTTATACACATAATGCCACACATTAGTAATGCAATTATACACATAATACCACACAGTAATGCCCCTTACACATCTTATACACGTTATTAATGTCCTTATAAACATAATGACACACACATTGTCCCCTACACACATGCCGCACATTATTAATGCATTTATACACATGACACACCTAATGCACCTCACAGATTACGGCAACCTTTATTAATGTCCTTATACCCATAATATCCCTTACACATATGCCACACACTATTAATGCATTTATACACATGACACGTAATGCCCCTTACACATATGCCAAACACTGTTGAACAACCAACCCACTCGCACACAGCACTCACATGGCAGCTAATACTGTGACCTCTGCCTCTGCTTGGATACAGATGTGTCCTCATACATCTTGCCTCAATACTCCATGCAGCAGGAGATGCCTTTTTTGCCAAAAATGCATCTTATTTGCATTGCTGTATGTCTAGGATGCACAAGCAGCTTCTGCTCATTAAAATGATATGTAGCATGCCTATATTCTGTGTTGGACTGTGGCTGTATCTGCATATGAAATGCTACGTTAGTGTTTTCCAGGAATACACTGTAACGTAGCATTTCGTATGCAGATACAGCCACGGTCACACACAGAATATAGGCATGCCTCATATCATTTTAAGCAGCAGAATCTGCTTGTGCCCCTAGACATGCTAAATGCCCTAGGCATTTGCCTAGTTTGCCTATGCCGAGGGCCGGCTCTCTCTGTAATGGAAATGCTTGAAATTTGTGGTAGGTTTGAAGTAGGATGGTTGTTTAGAAACTGCTGGGTATCGATGGAAATTTGGATAACACTCCCTAAAACAGTGCTTTAGTAAATACTGTATTTTATCCTTCCAAGCAGCCTTTGCGATGTCCATTGGTTTCAAAGCGACGGCAAACCCGCCGCTTGGTAAATTTAACCCCTGGTCAGATTGTGCACCTGTTAGCTTAAAGTTACAAATACTTTTATCCTTGTTCTTGCTTGAGAACATAGAGACTGGATAACTCCGGTACGTCATGCTATTTTTGCTACTGCATTATACCAAGAATGTAATAATTGTTTTATGAGAAACACACTTGACATAATGTAAGCTTGAGTCACATCTGGTAAGCTCAAAAGCCTACAAAATTATAAACACGCCAAAAATGCATGAGAACAATCAGACAATATGAAGACAAAACTGATTGGACACCCCTGAGAAAGCGAAATGGTGTGCTCCTGCAGCAGGCACGTTTTCGTGAAGGTGTAAAACGAGTAGAGGGGCACTGATTAGATAATTTGCTAACAAATTGGCCTGCCAGAAGGAGCTGAGTTTGGAAACAGGTCATCGTAGGCTGCTTGATCAGAGGTACAGTATGAGTGTGAGAAGCATTGCAGATGTTAGGATGGTTCCTAAATCCACTGTGTATTTTGCCATTAATGCGTGGAAGAACATTGCAGGAATACAACTCACCCTGGATGACTCCCGAAACTGCAACACAGGAAGCTGCAAAAGAACAGGGGTTGTCCCATGCATACCATTGTACAAAATTCCAAATGGCCACTAAGGTGCCGATTTTGGAAAGAACCAGAGGCGTATCTAGGGTAGGGCGAGTGGGGCACATGCCCTGGGCGCCTTGGCAGGCCCAGGAGAGGGGGGCGCCGCCGGCGTCCAGGGCATCATGCCCCACTCGCCCCTGTCAACCCTAAATGTGAGGGGAGGAGAGCGCAGCATCTCTCCCTCCCCTCACCGCCGCTGCCAGCACTAGCAGCGCTGCCAGCAGCGCTGCTGTGTCCGGTCTCCGGCGCTAGCCAATCAGAGCTTGCGGACCGGCTCCTGATTGGCTGCCGGTCCGCGAGCTCTGATTGGCTAGCGAACTGGCGCCAGACAGCCGCCGGAGACCTGGAGCGGCGAGGGGAAGGAGAGGCGCTGCGCTCTCCTCCCCTCACATAGCAACAAGAAGCCACCGGCCGGTAAGTGACGGGGGGGGGGGGGGGGGTCCGGCGGCACGGGGGGGCATTTATCTGGCACCAAGTGGGGCCTGGCACTGTGGGGCATGTATCTGGCACTGTCTGTGGGGCAATGTAACTGGCACTGTGGGGCATGTATCTGGCACTGTCTGTGGGGCAATGTAACTGGCACTGTGGGGCAATGTATCTGGCACTGTGGGGCATGTAACTGGCACCAAATGGGGCATGTAACTGGCACTGAGTGGGGCCTGGCACTGTGGGGCATATATCTGGCACTGTGGGGCAATGTATCTGGCACTGTGGGGCATGTAACTGGCACCAAATGGGGCATGTAACCGGCACTGAGTGGGGCCTGGCACTGTGGGGCATGTAACTGGCACTGAGTGGGGCCTGGCACTGTGGGGCATTTAACTGGCACTGTGGGGCAATGTATCTGGCACTGTGGGGCATGTATCCAGCACTGTGGGGCATTGTATCCAGCACTGTGGGGCATTGTATCCGGCACTGTGGGGCAATGTAACTGGCACTGTGGGGCATGTATCTGGCACTGAGTGGGGCATGTATCTGGCACTGTGGGGCAATGTATCTGGCACTGTGGGGCATGTATCTGGCACTGTGGGGCAATGTAACTGGCACTGTGGGGCAATGTAACTGGCACTGAGTGGGGCAATGTATCCGGCACTGTGGGGCAATGTACCCGGCACTGTGGGCCAATGTAACTGGCACTGTGGGCCAATGTAACTGGCACTGAGTGGGGCAATGTATCCGGCACTGTGCGGCAATGTATCCGGCACTGTGGGGCAATGTATCCGGAACTGTGGGGCAATGTAACTGGCACTGTGGGGCAATGTAACTGGCACTGTGGGCCATTTTCAGTGACCATACCCCTTCTGGAGCATGGCCACACCCCTTCTGGTGTGTGCCCACGCCCCTTATGGTGTGTGACCACGCCCCTTATGTTGTGTGACCACGCCCCTTATGGTGTGTGGCCACGCCCATTTTTTTGACGCGCGCACATGATTTTTTTTTAATGTTTTTTTTTTCCTTAGTGTAGTACATAAGAGAGGTATCCGCTAAAGCAGTGGTTCTCAAACTCTGTCCTCAGGACCCCACACGGTTCATGTTTTCCATGTCACCCAGCAGCTGCACTATTGATCACCAACTGTCACATTTTAAAAATCTACAGGTGACCTGCAAAACATGAACCGTGTGGGGTCCTGAGGACAGAGTTTGAGAACCTGTGCGCTAAAGCATTACTCTGAATGACACAACTTATTATGAACATAGGACAAAGCAGGCTGCCTGTTGCTAATAAATAAAAAATACAGAAGTTATGCGGGCTGTGAAATAGGCCCCAAGGAATCTCAGTTATCATGAATCTCACATCTGCTCAGAGCATTTTACTATAACCTGTGCGCTCTCCCTGCCTTGCATCAACCTGTTGCTCATGAAGATCTGAATAACTGCTGATGACCACATTCATGTGGAAGCAATTCTGCTGTCATCTGTAGTCTTGTGACCGCTACTGAAGTCAGACAAGCATTGGCGTTCCCATAATGGATGCAATGGATGCAGTGCACACAGGCCCCTGGGGGCCCATACCACACACACTGCATCCATGTTTTATTACTTACTTTTTATCGGAGTCGCGCATTGGAGCTGCAGCGTGGTAAAAAAAAAAATCACCGCCAAAATGACTGCTGTGCATGCGCAGTAGTGATTAGTCTCCGGAACACGGTGGGCTTCATGTTTCCGGAGACCTGCACATGCGCAGTACACTATGACACAATGCCAGAGTATACTGCTCTGTGAAGAGGAGGGAGCCCACCCGGAGTCTGCACACCTCCTCTGTTCAAACGCCCCAGTAGACCATACTTCCACGATCTGACCAGTCGTTACTACAAGAACACACAAGGCACAATTAGCACATTTCTTAAAGTTTTTAATACACACTTCATGACAGCCTTTCCCAGGATATGAGAAAGGCACCCTGCAGCCAGTATCCCTGTGCCATTGTCATCCGTAGCATCCTTTGGACGCTACAGGCAGGTGCCCTGCCGAGAACTGCCACACAGCTGTTTTCTGGCGTGCTGAACAGATGTCTCCTGAGGCGGTCTTGAAAAAGGCTCTGTGTAGCCGAAACGTCGACATGTATGTGATGACTTCAATGCACTAATAAATCTTTTATCAATGGCTATAGATCGGTGAGTGCCCTCTATTTGAGATCCTTATTGGGGTCTTGAAGATAACCTGGTATATGTGGATGGCCTATGCAGGCTTCCTTGAGGAGCACCCCACACTGGTGACTGTAATATTGCTGTGAGTGCAGACATTTACAATGGAATATATATATATATATATATATATATATACATATATATATACCTACACACACATATATGTAACTATATAAGGGGGAGGGGGAGCACCAATATTTCTCTTACGTCCTAGAGGATGCTGGGGTCCATTTTAGTACCATGCGGTATAGACGGTTCCGCAGGAGCCTTCGGCACTTTAAGACTTTTTAACAGTGTGAACTGGCTCCTCCCTCTATGTCCCTCCTCCAGACCCCAGTTCAGAAAATGTGCCCGGGAGACTGGATGCACACTAGTGGAGCTCTACAGAGTTCTGCTGGAAAATACTTGGTTAGGTTTTTTTATTTTACAGGGAAGCTGCTGGCAACAGCTTCCCTGCTTCGTGGGACTTAGGGGGGGGGAGTAGGAACCAGCTTCTCAGTTAGTTTAATGGCTCTGCTTCCGCTGACAGGACACCATTAGCTCCTGAAGGGTACTGAACACAGCCCTTGCCTGGCTGCGGCTCACTCCCACAGCACAGAATGCAGAGCGCGCGCGGGGAGAGGGGGGGGGGGGGATTGCACGCTGTGGGGGACATGATAAATCCTTACTCTCACTGGAATTAAAGTACACACAATGGAGCCGCTGGTGTACATACCCCTGCCAGTATAAATATTATATTACTGTGGCTGAACCGCGCCATTACAGGGGGCAGGGCTTCTCAGAATTGCTTGTAACACTCAATTGGCGCCATTTTCTCCTCACAGAGACGCCGGAGCGCTGATCCTGCAGGCTGCTTCTCCTCACACATCGCTGATACAAGTACCAGGGTGTTATAGAAGGGAGGGGAGCACATAATTTATTGAAGTCTGCAGGCTTCACATTGGATATAAAGCGCTGTGTTGGTATAAATGTATATTCATTGTATGCAATACATATAGGGCGCGTGGTGTGGACTGGCAATTCCCTCTGGGTCCCTCTGACAGAAATTAGTGTAAGTCTGTCCCCATTAGCTCCCGTGTGTGTGTGTGTGTGTGTGTGTGTGTGTGTGTGAGTGATGTGACTGTACACGCGTGTACCATGTCTAGAGAAAGCTCTTCCCAAGAGGAACCCATTTTAGAGGCACAAGAGTGTTCTGAGCCGGTGTGGGTGAGAAAGCTGCAGAGTAATATGGCTAAACTAGTGAAGAAATTCTCTGAGTCTGAGGAACAGACAAAGCATTGGAGACAGTCTGTGGAAGATGCTCTATTTGCTGATTGTTCCACATCATCCACTCGGGACCCCTCCAGTTCCCAGAAAAGGTCTCTGGCCCAAATTATGCAAAGGGTCACTGACACAGATTCCGACATTGACGTCGACACTGGGGATTTGAGGGGGGTAGACCCCAAACTGGCTAAGAGCATTCAATGTATGATAGTCGCTATAAAAGAGGTGTTGGAATTTCCTGACACAACACCTCCACCTGAGGAAAAAAATTATTTTAAATTAAATAAAAACAGGTGGTGACTTTTCCTCCATCTAAGGACTTAAATAAATTTTTTGAGGAATCCTGGGCTAACCCGGAAAAGATATTTGCTATCCCTAAAAGGTTGCGGGTAGCGTACCCTTTCCCTGAAGAGGATAGGCGTAAGTGGGAGTCACCCCCAATGATAGACACCTCAGTCTCTAGGTTGTCAAAGAAAATTATTTTACCTGCCCCAGGGTCAGCTTCATTAAAAGAACCTGCTGACCGCAAATTAGAGACGACTTTAAAGTCCATCTATGTTGCTACGGGTACGTTGCTCAGGCCCACAAATTGCTTCTGCGTAGGTAGGTAACGGTTGAAAAGTGGGCAGATAACTTGATTGTTAATATTGACACAGTCGATAAAGATGACATGCTGCAAATTCTAGGTAATATCAAAGATTCTGCAGGTTACTTGGTTGAGGCTATGAAGGACGTAGGCTTAATGGGCTCAGGGGCCTCTGCTATGGCGATTTCAGCCCGCAGGGCGCTCTGGATACGCCAATGGAATGCTGACGCGAAATCCAAAAGAAATATTGAGGCGCTCCCCTACAATGGTGAGGCCCTCTTTGGAGAGAAACTAGATGCCATGATATCAACTACTACATCTGGCAAATCAGCATTTCTGCCGTCGGCAGCTACACCGGCTAAAAAAGTATATCATTCTCATACTATTCACTCCTTTCGGCCCAACAAGTACAAAAAGGCTAAAAGTACCCATTTTTTCACAGGAAAAGGGAGAGGAAAAGGTAGAAAACCTACAACACCCTCAGGCTCCCAGGAGCAGAAGTCAGCAACTACTTCTTCAAAAGCCACAGCATGACGCTGGGGCTCCTCTGCGGGAGTGCGATTGGGTGGGGGCACATCTACTATTTTTCAGCCAGGTCTGGTTTTGCTCAGACCTGGATCCTTGGATTTTACAGATAATATCCCAAGGTTACAAGTTGGAATTTCAAGACCTTCCCCCATGACGAATTTTCAAATCAGCCTTGCCAGTTTCTGCTCAACACAGCACAAATGTCCTGAACGCAATACACAAATTATGTCAAGACAAAGTAATTGCTTTAGTTCCTGCCGAACAAAGGAATCAAGGTTTTTATTCAAGCCTGTTTGTAGTACCGAAGCCGGATAGCTCAGTCAGGCCGATTTTAAACCTAAAATCTCTGAATCTTTATTTGAAAAGATTCATATTCGAGATGGAATCCTTGAGAGCGGTGATTTCCAGCTAGGAAGAAAAGGAATTTCTGGTGTCAGTGGACATCAAGGATGCTTACTTGCATGTCCCCATTTACCTGCCACATCAAGCATACCTGAGGTTTGCAGTTCAGGATTGCCACTACCAATTCCAGACATTACCGTTCTGGCTCTCCACGGCTCCAAGAATATTCACCAAGGTGATGGCGGAGATGATGGTTCTCCTTCGCAAACAAGGAGTCAACATAATTCCATATTTGGACGATCTCCTCATGAAAGCGAGATCCAGGGACAAGCTAATCCAAAACATAGCATTATCCCTGAAGGTGCTTCAACAGCACGGTTGGATTATCAACTTTCCAAAATCTCAGTTGGAACCAACGATGAGGTTTTCATTTTTGAGAATGATACTGGACACCGAGGTACAGAGAGTATTTCTACTGGTGGAAAAGGCTCAGGAGATCCAGAGCATGGTCAAACAACTTTTGAGACCAAGAACAGTATCAATTCATCAGTGCATTCGCCTGTTGGGGAAACTGGTAGCGGCTTACGAGGCGCTACAATATGGCCGATTCCATGCCAGGGTCTTCCAGTGGGACCTACTGGACAAGTGGTCCAGGTCGCATCACCACATGCATCAAAAGATAATCTTGTCAGCAAAAGCCAGAATTTCGCTCCTGTGGTAGCTACAAATGTCTCATCTCCTGGAGGGACGCAGGTTCGGGATTCAGGCCTGGATCCTGGTGACCACAGATGCAAGTCTCTGAGGATGGGGAGCAGTCACGCAAGGCGAAAGCTTCCAAGGAAGGTGGTCAAGTCAAGAAACTCGCGTTCACGTAAACATTCTGGAGTTGAGAGCTGTGTACAACAGTCTTAATCATGCGGCACACCTTCTTCAAGGTCGTCCCATACAGATACAGTCAGACAATGTAACGGCAGTAGCTTACATAAATCGCCAGGGCGGAACAAAAAGCAGAGCAGCAATGGCAGAGGTGACAAAGATACTCCTCTGGGCAGAAAGACATGCAAAAGCTCTGTCGGCAATTTTCATTCCGGGAGTGGACAACTGGGAAGTAGACTTCCTCAGCAGACACGATCTCCATCCATGAGAATGGGGTCTCCACCCAGAAGTCTTTGCATAGGTGGCAAGTTGTTGGGGCATTCCTCAAGTGGATATGATGGCATCACGCCTCAACAAGAAGCTTCAGAAATATTATTCCAGGTCGAGAGACCCACAAGCAATAGCGATAGATGCACTGGTGACCCAGTGGGTGTTTCAGTCTGTGTATCTGTTCCCTCCACTTCCACTTATTTCAAAAGTTCTCAAGATCATCAAAAGAACAAGAGTTCGCGCAATACTCATTGCTCCAGACTGGCCAAGGAGGGCTTGGTATCCAGATCTTCAAGAGTTAATACTGGAAGATCCTCGGCCTCTTCCTCTTCGCGAGGACCTGCTTCAGCAGGGGCCGTTAGTTTATCAGGACAACCGCGGCTGCGTTTGACGGCATGGCTGTTGAGCGCCAGATCCTAGCCCGTAAGGGTATTCCCAATGAAGTCATTCCCACACTTATTCTGGCCAGGAAAGGGGTAACGTCCAAACATTACCATCGTATTTGGAGAAAATATTTATCTTGGTGTGTATCCAAGAAGTCTCCTGCGGTGGAGTTTCAATTAGGAAGACTTCTCCTATTTCTACAGGCGAGTGTGGATGCTGGATTGAGATTAGGATCTATCGAGGTTCAGATTTCGGCTTTGTCAGTTTTCTTTCAGAAACAATTGACTTTTGTTCCTGAGATTCAGAAGGTTGTTTCTTCTTTTCATATCAACCAAACAATGGTGGTGCCAGTGGCGTCTGACACCTCAGCCGTCTCAAAGTCCTTGGATATCGTCAGAGCGTTGAGGACTTATATTGCAAGAATGGCTAGGATAAGGAAAACAGAATCTTTGTTTGTCCTCTATGACCCCAACAAGATTGGGGGTCCTGCTTCTAAGCAGACTATTGCGCGCTGGATCAGGGGTACCATTCAGCACGCTCATTCCACGGCAGAATTGCCGTTACCGACTTTGGTAAAAGCCCACTCTACTAGGAAGTGGGTTCGTCCTGGGCGGCTGCCCGGGTGTCTCGGCTTTGCAAATCTGCCGAGCTGCTACTTGGTCAGGTGCAAACACGTTTGCTAAGTTTTATAAGTTTGACACCTTGGTTGCTGATGACCTAAAATTTGGTCAGTCAGTTCTGCAGGAACATTAGCACTTTCCCGCCCTTACTGGGAGCTTTGGTACATCCCCATGGTACTAAAATGGACCCCAGCATCCTCTAGGCTGTAAGAGAAAATAGGATTTTAATAACCTACCGGTAAATCCTTTTCTCGTAGTCAATAGAGGATGCTGGGCGCCCGCCCAGTTCTCATATTTTCCTGCTGATTATGTTTATCTTTTTGCACACATGTGTTTAGAATAGTACCAATTCACATTACACCACACAGTAGTATCCCTTATGCATATTATGCCATGTTAGAGCTCCTTACACACATTACACCACAGTAGAGCAGAGCTCCTTATATACATTACGCCAAGTAGTGCCCCTTATACACATCATGGGAAGTAGAGCACCTTTTATACATGGTACGCCATGTAGGAACCTTTTTATGCATGTTACGTCAGGTTGAGCCCCTTCTATACACAGGGAGAGTACCTTATAAACGTTACGCCAGATAGAACCCCTTATACACATTACACCAGGTAGAGTCTTTTTATACAAAGAGTGAAAGTGTGTGTGTTCCATCCGCCCTGCTGCCTGTGTCCCTGTAACTCACCGTAGACCAGCTCTGGGACCTGCCTTCCGCGGCAGTAGGTCCCCGGCTCCCGTCAGTCTCTCACATGGACAAAGTTGGTACTTCCGACCTCAGCAGTTCCCCGATAAGGGGAAATTTGAGGAAAAATTGCTTTTACAGAAAAGGTAGTGGATAGGTAGAATAGCCTCCCATCAGAAGCTAAGACAGTAGAGCAATTTAAACATGCTTGGGACATACATAAGAATATCTTTACAAAGAACTAAGATCAAATAGGGTTGAGGTTACTAAAAGGTAAAAAAGGGGCAAACTAGATGGGCCAAGTGGTTCTTATCTGCAGTCAAATTATACGTTTCGAAATATCCGGTGAAATAATAAGTTAATTTAGCACTTTTAACGAATGGTTAACAGAGTTACACTACAACAGTTTTAACAACAAATATGCATACAGGTTCAATTACAGTCTCATAGTATCCAATTCTGGAGAATATGCTTCAGCCTTAAACTGGGCTAGCAAGACAGTGGTCACTTCACTGACATCCTTCGTTCTGCAGGGACACAGAACCCACTGGGATTCAGAACAATTAAAGCAGATTGTGACTTTTCACAGTCCTTTCCTCTAGCCTTGATTCTAGCCAGTCCAGCGGAAGCGGGTGTAGTAAGGTATGCCGGCGGCCGGGCTCCCGGCGACCACCATACCAATGCCAGAATCCCAACCGCCGGCATACCGACAGCTGGGCGAGCGCAAATGAGCCCCTTGCGGGCTCTCCACGCTGCGAGCACGGTGCTATCTATTCTCCCTCCAGGGGGGTCGAGGACCCCCAAGAGGGAGAAAAGATGTCGGTATGCCGGCGGTCGGGATTCCGGCACCGGTATGCTGGTCGTCGGGAGCCCCGCCGCCGGCAAACAGAAGACCACCCAGCGGAAGCCATAGCCCTCACCAGTTCTCACATCCAGCTTCACAATCACTAAGTTACTCTTCTTGTCTGCAGACACAGGGGGTATCCTATTAGCAGCAGTAACTTACTGCTGCTAATAGGTCCGCCGGGGGCTATCCAATTAGTCCCGATACGGCATGCTCCTACCCGCGATGCCTGCACTTATCAGGGATTATGCTTCGGGTGCCTCAGGCGCCTGAATCATAAACAGTGATAAGTGGCTGTCGGAGCCGCGATTACACATGGGATGAGGAACTTATCTTGGATCCCATGTGTTATCGCACGATCGCAGGTCTGTTTTCGGCTGATAAAAACGGTCTCTAATTGGATATCATGATAATGACCATCGGTCAGAAACCGCAATATCAGGTCATTTTTGTTAGCTGAAAATGGATCGCAGCCTTATGCCTTGGGGTGGCACACTGCTCTCTTGACTAGATGACTGGAAGTTCTTGCCTCTTGTTGATTTCAAACAAAGAAGTCTAAATTATGAAAATGTACTTAGTGCAATGTTAATGGATCTCAAAGTAGCCTAAGCACTGGGGGTGAAATTAGCAAGGGCATTGTTCCACGATTAACCTCTCATTGCTGGTCTGCAGTTAACCACTCCCCCCAGGGTGGTTAATGGCTCTTTTTCCGACCTGAAAGCATAGTAAAATACACTGCTCAAAAAAATAAAGGGAACACTTAAACAACACATCCTAGATCTGAATGAATGAAATATTCTTATTAAATACTTTGTTCTTTACATAGTTGAATGTGCTGACAACAAAATCACACAAAAATTATCAATGGAAATCAGATTTATTAACCCATGGAGGTCTGGATTTGGAGTCACACTCAAAATGAAAGTGGAAAAACACACTACAGGCTGATCCAACTTTGATGTAATGTCCTTAAAACAAGTCAAAATGAGGCTCAGTAGTGTGTGTGGCCTCCACGTGCCTGTATGACCTCCCTACAACGCCTGGGCATGCTCCTGATGAGGTGGCGGATGGTCTCCTGAGGGATCTCCTCCCAGACCTGGACTAAAGCATCCGCCAACTCCTGGACAGTCTGTGGTGCAACGTGGCGTTGGTGGATGGAGCGAGACATGATGTCCCAGATGTGCTCAATTAGATTCAGGTCTGGGGAACGGGCGGGCCAGTCCATAGCATCAATGCCTTCGTCTTGCAGGAACTGGTGACACACTCCAGCCACATGAGGTCTAGCATTGTCTTGCATTAGGAGGAACCCAGGGCCAACCGCACCAGCATATGGTCTCACAAGGGGTCTGAGGATCTCATATCGGTACCTAATGGCAGTCAGGCTACCTCTGGCGAGCACATGGAGGGCTGTGCTGCCCCCCAAAGAAATGCCACCCCACACCATTACTGACCCACTGCCAAACCGGTCATGCTGGAGGATGTTGCAGGCAGCAGATTGTTCTCCTTGGCATCTCCAGACTCTGTCACGTCTGTCACATGTGCTCAGTGAGAACCTACTTTCATCTGTGAGGAGCACAGGGCGCCAGTGGCGAATTTGCCAATCTTGGTGTTCCCTGGCAAATGCCAAACATCCTGCACGGTGTTGGGCTGTAAGCACAACCCCCACCTGTGGACATCGGGCCCTCATACCACCCTCATGGAGTCAGTTTCTGATTGTTTGAGTAGACACATGCACATTTGTGGCCTGCTGGTGGTCATTTTGCAGGTCTCTGGCAGTGCTCCTCCTGTTCCTCCATGCACAGAGGCGGAGGTAGCGGTCCTGCTGCTGGGTTGTTGCCCTCCTATGGCCTCCTCCACGTCTCCTGATGTACTGGCCTGTCTCCTGGTAGCGCCTCCATGCTCTGGACACTACGCTGACAGACACAGTAAACCTTCTTGCCACAGCTCGCATTGATGTGCCATCCTGGATGAGCTGCACTACCTGAGCCACTTGTGTGGGTTGTAGACTCCGTCTCATACTACCACTAGAGTGAAAGCACCGCCAGCTTTCAAAAGTGACCAAAACATCAGCCAGAAAGCATAGGAGCTGAGAAGTGGTCTGTGGTCACCACCTGCAGAACAACTCCTTTATTGGGGGTGTCTTGCTAATTGCCTATAATTTCCACCTGTTGTCTATTCCATTGGCACAACAGCATGTGAAATTGATTGTCAATCAGCGTTGCTTCCTAAGTTGACAGCTTGATTTCACAGAAGTGTGATTGACTTGGAGTTACATTGTGTTGTTTAAGTGTTCCCTTTATTTTTTTGAGCAGTGTATATTGGGCCTAATTCAAGTTTGTACGCAAATGTAATTGCAATTTTCTAGGCTAATGAACTACTCATGTTAGCAAGTGAAGTTGCCGCCCAGAAAGGAAAAGAGACGCCCACCGGGCCCATCGCAAACTCAAGCGCGCAGCTGACGGCAGATACACGACACGAAAAAACAGCCAAATACTCCCGATAATCTCTCCATTAACACCTCGAAATGCTCACTTCCTGTCATTCACTTTTCCTTGAAATCCTCATTGCGAGCGAGGTCACGGTGGCACTTTGACACAGGGACGTGCGATGAGGTAAATGGCTCAGGAGGCACTGGCTACTACCAGAGCCAGATTTACACACAATATATGAGCCAAAAGGTTCATGTGGGCATTATACACAGGTGCAGCAGTATAAACTCCTGGAAATTTGGTGAGTTTTGATCAGAGATGTGCGGAAAAGGCAAGGAGTGAGCACTGCCTCACCTGCCATAGACTTTTTAGTCCAGAGTTTTGACTATTAAAATAATTAGAATAATACAGAGAAGATATTTCTAACATATTCTTTTTATTTTTCATTTACTTTATATAGTCAAAACGCTGGCACAAACGTTAGTATGACAGGAAAGGCTCTGCCTCACCCCACCGCACGTCCCTGCTTTGACGCATTCTTCCGGGGATGTTGGGCAGTAGCGGATCTTGCTACGGGCACACAGGATTTTTGCCCGGGGCGCCGCCGCCATCCGGAGGGCACCACCGCCGTGGCAAGATCCGCTACTGGTGGTACCCCCCAGTGCTGTGCTGTCACTGCTGTGCGGTGCGTGATGACGTCATCGCGCACCGCACGGCATTGTGGGACCAGCACATAGACACTTGGGGTCATAATTGACCTCTAGTGTCTATGCTGTGCTATGGGAGAGACGTCATGACATCTCTCCCATAGATCAGAGGAGCGCCGCCGGCGGCCGGAGATGGAGGGCAGCAGCGGTCGGGATTCAGGAGTGGGAATGGTGAGAATTAATTATTATTTTTTTATTTTTTTGTAAGCGGCACAAAGGGGGCACAAACGGAGGCACAACTCTATAGGGGGCACAAACGGGGGCACAACTCTACAGGAGGCGCCAACGGGGGCACAATTCTACAGGGTGCATACCTGACCATGCCCCTCTATGAAGCCATGCCCCTATTTTCGCCCGTGGCGCCGCAAGGGCTAGAACCGGCCCTGATGTTGAGGACTACCCGAAAAAGTGGGTGCCAAAGATAAAGCTAGGAGGCATATGAATTGCATTTCCATCCTGTCATCCTGATTGCGAAGCCGCATGGAGAAGCTGCTCTCCACTAGCTGTGATTGATAAGGAATGTAGAGCTGAATGTGGCATACTTCTTAGGACATTCCTTACAGTGTCATGTACTGTATATAAGGAGGGCTCTGGTCTGTGTACGGCTGCAATAATCATAGGTACATTTTTTAGTTCATAATCGTAAATTGATACAGGTTTTACTTTTATATGGTTGTCATAGAAACTGTCTAGAACAGTAAGCCCTCTTCTGGACACGACAGATATATCCACATAGAGATGGAATACATAACATTCACCGGTGGACGGGATGACGGCTGTGAAGATCCCAACAGCGGCATCCCGTCCGCCAGAATGCCGGCAGCGGGGTGTGCGCTAGGAATCCCCTTGCAGGCTCGCCATACTGCACTCGTCACGCTGCAGACTCAGTGGCTCGCCACAGAATCTATTTCCCCTCTATGGGTGTCGTGGTCACCCACGAGTGGGAATAGTCCTGTTTTGATGAGATTCCAGCTGGCAGCGGGATCCTGACAGCCGGCAAATTGAATGGATCCCTATAGAGATATAGGAACACAGAGATCATGTAGAGTTAGATGCAGTTTACACCAAAAGCATACTTGCTGATTCTCCAGAAACCTCCAGGAGACCCCGACACCCTCGGAAGACACACACTTGCTTCCCAGTTAAGTGGGCAGAATGCGGAGAATGATACCAGGAGTTGGTGAGATGTGGGTGAGACCTAGTGACGAGATTCTGTGGTAATTGTGTAATTTTGGCCCACATTATTATAATTTGCGTGATTCTTTGCATTTTCCTATGAGGGGGCGGGGCCTAATGATAGGAAATGTCCAGCCACGCCCACCTGCATCTCCTCTCTGGGCTTCTCCCAGGGAGGAAACTTCAGAAGTATGTAAGTACAGTATGTCATAAACTGTAGCCATAAAAAAGACACAGTTTGCCTAATATGCAGAGCCGGAGGCGGAACTACCGCCAGTGCAACCAGTGCGTTGCACTGGGGCCCGCCTCTGTCCAGGGGCCCAAAGCATGTAATGAGTCAAACTAACTCATTACATGCCGCTGTGTGCTGCGGGCAACCGCTGCCCGCAGCACACAGCCGCCCGGAGAGAGGAGAGGAGCAGCGGTACGGGGGAGAAGGAGGAGGAGGGAGCCGAAGGAGGGAGCCGCAGCAGCGCTTTACTACTGGTGGAGGCGCTGCTGCCCCTCTGCTTCACTATAGGCTGTCTTCCGAGAACAGCCTATAGTGAAGCAGAGGGGCAGCAGCAGCAGCGCCTCCACCAATGACACAGCGCTGCTGCGTCTCCCTCCTCCACCTCCCTCCTCCTCCTTCTCTACTGCCCGGGAATCGTCTGACGCTGCACCGAGGAGCCTGAGCCAGTGGAGAGGGTAAGTATAATTCTTCTTTCTTTCTGTCTCTTTCTTTCTTTCTTTCTTTCTTTCTTTCTTGGGACTGCCTGCCGCTATGCGTAAAAATGGGTGACTGCCTGCCGCAATGTGTAAAAAGGGGGAATCTGCCTGCCGCAATGTGAAAAAACGAGGGACTGCCTGCCGCAATGTGTAAAAAGGGGGAATCTGCCTGCCGCAATGTGTAAAAAGGGGGGACTGCCTGCCGCTATGTGTAAAAATGGGGAATCTGCCTGCCGCTATGTGTAAAAAGGGGGAATCTGCCTGCCGTAATGTGTAAAAAGGGGGACTGCCTGCCGCAATGTGTAAAAAGGGGGAATCTGCCTGCCGCAATGTGTAAAAATGGGGAATCTGCCTGCCGCAATGTGTAAAAACGGGGGACTGCCTGCCGCAATGTGTAAAAATGGGGAATCTGCCTGCCGCTATGTGTAAAAAGGGGGAATCTGCCTGCCGTAATGTGTAAAAAGGGGGACGCTGTCTGCCGTAATGTGTAACAAGGGCACGCTGTCTGCCGTAATGTGTAAAAAGGGGACGCTGTCTGCCGTTATGTGTAAAAAGTATACGCTGTCTGCCGCTATGTTTAACAAGGGCACGCTGTCTGCCGTAACGTGTAAAAAGTGTACGCTGTCTGCCGCTATGTGTAACAAGGGCACGCTGTCTGCCGTTATGTGTAAAAAGGGGACGCTGTCTGCCGTTATGTGTAAAAAGGGGACGCTGTCTGCCGTAATGTGTAAAAAGGGGGACGCTGTCTGCCGTAATGTGTAAAAAGAGGAATCTGTCCGCTGTAAGGTGTAAAAGGGTCTCCACCTGGTGTAGTGGTGCTACTGTGTGGCGTAATTTGAAGAATGGAGACTACTGTGCACCGTTTTATGAACTGGTATTATTTTGTGGCCACACCCCTTCCCCACGAAGCCACGCCACTATGTGTTTTTGCGCGCACCTACGGCGCGCACTGCCCCTGTTTTGCATGCAGGGGTGGGGCTCCGATGCCGTTTCTTGCACACAGTGCTAAAATGTCTAGTTACGGCACTGTTGCTAGGTATCCATTTCTCTGGCCCTGAGCAGGTCCCCCTCACCAGATCCTCTCCAGGGGTGAGGGGGTGGACTTGGATGGGATGTGGGAAGGGGGGGGGGGGGCAAAGCATTTTGTCGCACCTGGGCCCACCGCTCGCTAGTTCCGCCACTGTGCAGAGCTGTGGGTGTCTTAAGATTCCGGCGACTTGCCTTCTCTCCCTTTCAGTGAGGCAGCTCTATCAGATGCCCGGAAAAGTGAACAAGGCTCCCAGAGGCTGCCTGCTGCTGCACAGTTCCTGAGTGCAGTGGGTAGACTGGGCGGCTGAAATGTGACATTGTGGCCACGTCCCCTCCCCCGGCAGCAGTCTGCACCACGCCTCATCCATACAGCCAAAATATGATATTGTGTAATTATCAGCGCACCTCATGTTATCAGCATATACCTTTGGGTGCATTACAGTAGGGATTCCTCCATGTCTGGGCATTGAGAAAACCTCGCTCTAGTAGTTATACACTGCTACTTAGTTATTCACGTCAGTGCTTCATAAAGCAATTGCAAGCAAGCAAAGCAAAAGCAAGTAATTGTTAAGCTGGGTACACACTGGCCGATGGGTATGGGACTCAGGGTCAACAGTGTCTAGGTCGACACACATTAGGTTGACACCTATAGGTCGACAGTGACTATGTCGACACAGGAAATGGGTCAACACTGTCATTAGGTCGACATGGAAAAGGTTGACATGACTTTTTAAAAAATGTTGGTGTTTTCTTCGTAAAGTGATGGGGAATCCCAATTAGTGCACCATGTCCCCTCCCATGTAGTCCACGTGGATCGCAAATCCATTACTCACTTGGTTTGTGTGATACTGCTCTCTCCTGGCTGTCCTTCTACCTTTTTGACTGTTCCTTCTCTGTCTCCTCTCATGACTCCACCTCTCCCCCACTTAGGTATCCCCCAAGGATCTTTTCTTGGGCCTCTCCTTTTCTCTCTCGACACATCCTCATTAGGTGAGCTCATTAGCTCTTTTGACTTAAAATATCATCTCTACACTGACGATACTCAAATCTACCTTTTCTCCCCTGACCTCTTTCCTGTTCTCCTCACTCGTATCTCCAACTGTCTCTCTGCTACCTCTTCCTGGATGTTGCAGCGCTTTCTTAAACTTAACATGTCTAAGTCTGAGCTGATCATCCTTCCTCCCTCCCGCATAACCTCACCTCCCACAATCTCATTATCCATTGATGGCACAACTATCTCCTCTAGCCCCAAGTGCGATGTCTTGGAGTAATCCTTGACTCCTCCCTCTCCTTCAAACCACACATTCAGTACCTCTGACAAACCTGCCATTTCCATCTCAAAAACATCTCCAGGATCAGACCCTTTCTCACCCAGGATGCTACTAAGAGCCTCATCCACTCACTGGTCATCTCCAGATTGGACAACTGCAATCTCCTCCTCTCTGGCCTCCCTCAAAAATGCCTCTCTTCACTCCAATCTATCCTCAATGCTACTGCCTATCTCATCTTCCTCACCAAATGTACTACAGCCACACCCCTCTCTTGCAGGACCTTCACTGACTACCCTTCCCATTCAGAACCAATTCAAGCTTCTCACACTCACCTACAAAGCCCTCACCCACTCTTCTCCCTCTTACATCTCTGACCTTATCTCTCTTTACATTCCCACCTCTCCTCTTCACTCTGCTAATGCACGCCGTCTCTCCTGCCAACTGATTACCTCCTCCCACTCCTACCTACAAGATTTTGCACGTGCTGCTCCCTATCTCTGGAATGCTCTACCTCTCCCCATCCGACTCTCCACATCTCTACAAAACTTCAAACGGGCTCTCAAGACCCACTGCAGATATATCTATCAGTGTGTACTCAGCATTACTAATGTTTTGATATTTTGTCAAGCCTTGGATGCCTACGTAAAATGAAAGGACCTTCCTCACTCGTAGAACTGTAGTTTGAGGAATACATTGGAGAATGATGATTTATGTGGGCAAGAGTTTATTTGTTAGAAAATATTTTTGCAATCACTATGTATTATTATTTTTATTTTATGTTTTTTTCGTCTGGGCTCACTACAGGTTTTAGCGTGCCCTGAATGCAAGGGCATTTTGATACTTGTAGCTTCTCAAGTGCCAGCCTGCCCTGGAAGACATGGGTATGCAGAAGCTTGTAAGTATTACACGTGAGAGAATGTGCAGCCACATAAAGGTGGGCATGGTATGCTGAAACCCCACCAGGGAAAAAAATACAAATGTATTTTTAAATAAACCCACACCAACAGCCGTGTCGTGTGGTTTAGGAATATACCTTAATTCAGTGGTTCTCAATCTTTTTTTAATCACGGCGCCCTAGAGTATCAGAATTATTTTCAAGGCACCCTTAGGCAAAAAATTTCTTATTGAGAAATTTAGAAAGAAATATTAAATTATGTCACCCTTAGGTTTAATTGTGTGGTGAGGCACAGTATTTGCTTCTGTTTGTCCACATATGTTATGACTGGCAGCCACAAGCACTGGTTTTGACCATAACATTGACCATCAATAATTTGAATTGGTCCTGGACCACCAACCCAGGGCACCCCTGCAAGTGTCCTAAGGCACCGCAGGGAGCCACGGCACACAGTTTGAGAACCACTGCCTTAATGCTATGGGGCTGATATGTCCTGGTGGGGGCTCAATCCCCCTTGGAATTACAGTGCCATCATGCTGACCAGCCTACAGCTAGGGCCAGGGGAGATCTGGGCTGGGTCATTGGGTGGCTGTGCCCCAGGTAGCTTTCAGCTGTGCTTTCCATGAATATAGCGCCAGAAAAGCAGGGTGGGTAGCATCCTCTTTCTGCCACACTTCAAGCAACAACATCCATGCAGCACAGTTGATTGTAGTAAATGGGCTTGGATATAGGTGACTGGCGGTTGGGTTACCGCAGGTCACCATACCGATGCCAGGATCCCGGTGTTTAGATTGCCGGTGGGGTGGCGAGTGCAATGAAGCCCCTTGCGTGTTCTATTCCCACTTTATGGGGGTCGTGGACACACACGAGTGGGAATAGTCCCTGTCAGTCGGCATGCCGACTGTCGGTCTTTCCACCGGGCGGGATTCCGGTGTCGGTATAATGACCGCATCCCGGCCAAAGGATTTTAATACTAACTGGCTGGGAATGACAGCTAAGCACTGCGCTCAGAGGTCTCCACAATCTGGAGCTATTCACCAATCATACTGCAGGGAACTGCATGCATGCCTTGACACGAAAAATAACACCGCCGGCAGCAGGATTGAAGGGGTGAGGACGTTTCCAGAGTCATCGCTATAGATCTGACGTTTCATTCTTACTATTGGGGCACTGGTTTAGACCTTCACAGAACAAACACATTAATACATTAAAAATATATTGTATTATACCTATTTCTCTTTTGTTAACATATGCTACAAGTGTGGTAGCCGGGCAGCGGCAGGTCCATCAGTGATTTTAAAAGCATTGCTCGCCAGGCCGTGTCATCACATAAGCAAGCAGTTTATTTACAGTTCAGTCAGAGTTATCACGACAATAACATTTAACTCGTTTGTTCTTCTCTCCAGCGTAATATTCATATGGGTTACATCAGATTACATTTCTTTTCATTTGCTTCACGGGCAATAACAGCATTTACAGTGATGTGACAGTATTACAGTACAGTACATACCAACGCAGTCTCTGGGAATCAGTAGTGCGGCTTCCGCAAACTGAGATTAATTTCAGTGTGCTCTCCCCCATTCGCTAGGGGCTCTATCTAAACGGGAACTCTCATGGACACGTCACTGGGGGCCTTCCGCCACATGTGGTTTCCTACCACTCACCCAGGTCCTCTCCCGAAGACTCACACCTCCCTTCCTGCTTCTTGGGTATCCCTGAAGTTGGGGATCCCCTTTGTTCCTGGTTCCTTCCACTGTACTCTGCATACTGTGGTTCTCACACTGCACTCTCCATCTCTCACTGAAGCTGCTGGCTTTCCTGTTACACTGCAGATATGGGCTCTCCCTCTCTTCATAGCAACACCCACACGCTGCTCTTCTCTCCATAATGCCAGGGACTGTGGAGTACCATGCTTGTTCCACAGTCCCCAGACTGCGTTTCTCCTGGACACTAGCCTGTGCCTTCCATCCTCAGTCCTCAGCTCACACTGCCCTGTCCTGTGCTTTGTTCCTTGTCCTAAAAACCCCTTACACTTCCTGTCGTAAGTAACCCGCTACATGTGGCAGGCTCTGTGAGAACTGTTTTTTTTCTAGTTTTGGGGCCATAAACACCCCCACTCACTGATAAGAAGTAAAAGGCTTTTGGAACTTTCCAATATCTCTTGTCTCCTAACATTCCAGTATGCCACACAAGTATATTGCATTTTCTCAGGAAAATGGTTGTGCAATATTACAGCTAATATTCTAATGCTACAGGAGGCATCTGTAGCCTGCCAGCATCTGCGATCTGAGTGCTGCTTCCATAGATGCAGCATCAGATCACCAATGTGACCATCGGTCGAGATTATCGCAGTCCTCGTCATCTGAGTAAGCTTAAGGTTACTGGCTGTCGAAACTTCTCTGCCGGGTCCAGGAATTCTGTGTCTGATGCACATGTGCAGGCCCTATGTCAGAAAGACTATATCCTGCCTAGTGCCCACAGCCCTGGTTGGGATCCCACTCTGTTTGGTCA
The DNA here is from genome assembly GCF_028390025.1 of Pseudophryne corroboree. Classification (NCBI taxonomy): domain Eukaryota; kingdom Metazoa; phylum Chordata; class Amphibia; order Anura; family Myobatrachidae; genus Pseudophryne; species Pseudophryne corroboree. The sequence continues at coordinate 48,378,882 of NC_086455.1, forward strand.
CCACAATTTATCTAGTAAAGCCTATAATACTATGAGCAACATACAATGTAAAGCGCATTAACAGGCCCTTACTGTACTTATGCTATGTCAGCTCCTCTCTTTACCCCTTTTGCTACTCTAAACAAAGTGAGGCAGAACAGGGAGATACGTCTCAGGCTGTGTACAAAATACCTCCCAACTGTCTTGATTTTGGCAGCTTGGCTGATTGGAATGATAATCTGGCAGGGTGTAGGAGCACGCGATAATCACTTGTTTGCTCCCAAACTCAGAAAAACTGTTAAAAAACGGTTGGTCCATCTAATTGGGAAAACGAAACATGTCTGCTTTTTCCTAAGTAATCGTTCTAGAGTAGACGTACGGCAGTTAACTGTATAAATATTGAATAAGTGAATTTTACACTTTCCTGTGGATGTACTGTACGTTTGATTATTATACAATAAGCCTACAATGTTAAAACTGGTTAATTGTTTAGGTCAGTGGTTCCCAAACTTTTTTGAATCACAGTGCCTTAGAGTATCCGCATTTTTTCAATGCACTCCTAGGCCAAAATGTTTCTTATTGAGAAAATCAGGGCTGCACTCTTATTTTATGATATTTTATCTTATTTTGCTGGTTTTGCCTATCACATTGATCATAAATATTTTTGATTTGGTCCTGTACCACCAATTTGTGGCACCCTTGCATATGTAACATGGCCACCATGGGTGCCACAGCACCAGTTTGATAACCATTGCTTGAGGTGATCACGTAAATTCAGTGCTACAGAGCAGCATACACTATATGAGACATATACACGGGGGGTTAAAGTGAGCCGGAATGGGACGGGACTGCTTTCCGCTAGTTCCACTTGGGTTCCGCCTCCTCCGGCTCACCTAACTCGGCGATGTGTCCTCGTCGCTGCAGGGAGATGACGGGTGCCCGCTGAGATTGTGTTACCAGCAGGCGCCCGTCTCCCTGCACAGCGGCAGCTGGAGGCAGGAGCTCAGTACTGAGCTCCGGCTTCCGGCGCTGTCACTGTCTCCCATAGTGCCGAGGAGCGGGCGCCCAGAAGATTTCAGCGGCCGGACACAGAGCTGGGCCTTGGTGAGTATGGTCTGTGTTTTGTCTGTTTTTTTTTTCCTTTGTAGCGGCGTATATCTACTTGGGGGGGGGGGAATTACTCCTAAGGTGCATCTACTGGGGGGGGGGGGGGGGGGGCATTACAACTAAGGTGCATCTACTGGGGGGGCATTACTACTAAGGGGCATCTACAGGGGGGAAACCACTAGGGGGAATTACTACTGGGGGGCATTACTACTGAGGGGCATCTACTGGGGGCAAACTCCTGGGGCACACATCTACTGGGGGCATTACTACTGGGGGACATCTACTGGGGGCAAACTACTGGCGGACATTATTACTGGGGGCCAACTACAAGGGGGCAAGCTACTGGGGGTAAACCACAAGGGGGCAAGCTACTGGGGGCAAACTACAAGGGGGCAATCTTCTGGGGGCTAACTACTGGGGGCAAACTACAGGAAAGCATTACTACTGGGGGCGTAACTACAGGGGCAAACTACAGGGGCTAAACTACTTTGGGCATAACTACAGGGGCTAAACTACTGGGGGCTAAACAACACGGGTCAAACTACATGAGGGCTAACCTACTGGGGGCATTACCACTGGGGAACTAAACTAAAGCGGGGGGGGGGGGGGGGGGTAAACTACTGGGGTCATAACTGCAGGGGCATTACCACTGGGGGTATAACTACTGGGGCTAAACTACAGGGTGCTAAACGACTGAGGGCATTACTACAGGCAACATTACTGCTGGGGGCAATACTACACAGGGGCATTACCATTAAGGGCATTACTACTGGGGGCCCTACTAATGAGGGCATTGTAAAGGGGGCACTTCATAAGGGGCATCACTCCTGGGGACTTAAGGGGTACTACTAGTGCGGGCATTGCATAAGGGGCACCACTACTATGGGGTCTATATAAGGGACACTACCACTGTGGGAACTACGAGTACAGTGGACATTGCATAAGAAACACTACTACTGTGGGCATTGTATAAGAAGCGCTACTGCTGTGGGCATTATGTGTATTACGGGGTGCTACTACTGTGGGCATTATTAGTATTGTGTGACCACGCCCCTTTCTTTTTGAGACCACACCCTGTGGGCGCCATGGGGAGAGGGGGGGGGGGGTGAGTTCCACCACCTCTCTAGGACCACTTTAAGCACTGCATATACATCAGTCATACTGTATGCCTTTTATTTTAATCACACTACTTGGAGTATACCTATAAATATCTAAATGCGCTTTATTGGCAAAGTGTTATACGAAGGACATTATAGAATCAGACCCAAGAGCCATCAACCTTAGGCTAGAGCCCGAAGCAGATCACCACCTCCTCCACAAACCCTGACTCCATATAACTCCTACCCTTCACCTTACTTCTACTCATACAATTGCCACAATATTTCACCAGAAATCCATATGCTTTGGTGGAAATATGCGCATTTGCGCAAATCAAGCCATGTCGCCAGATCAAAACTGATTATGTGTTGTGCATCAGCCTTTTTGCGATTCGTAAATTGTGTGCTAAAGATAACAGACTAGGGGGGACATTTACTAAGCAGTGATAAGAGCGGAGAAGTGAGCCAGTGAAGAAGTTGCCCAATCAACCAATCAGCAGCTGTGTTTAATTTTATAGTATGCAAATTATAGCTGTTACTTCAGTGCTGATTGGTTGCCATGGGCAACTTCTCCACTGGCTCACTTCTCTGCTCTCATCACTGCTTACTAAATGTCCCCCGTGGTCAGTAATCAGCCAACAGATGACCGAAAAATAGACAAACTGACTCACTGACCAGGACACATACTGAGTATTTCACAATAACTAGACATAAAAGACTACAGAAACAGTGAGGAGGGAGTGAAGCTGCTGCTGACCTTACTGTGCAACCCACATAGAACCCAGAGAAGAATTCCTGGAATTCCAGTCAGAGCTTCTATTGCTCGCCAGGCCCCTCCCTGCTTCAAGTCTGGACAAGAAAAGATTCCTTAGTAGGTTTCACAGACTTTCAATCCAGAGAGGCAAAAACTATAAAGCTCCCCAGTTTGTTGGGTTCTTTAACATTTTTAGCATTCATTATGTATGGAACATATATTAGTCTAGTGACAGTCATATGTCACACACACAGTTATCACAAAATGGATGGCTGCGCAGTCACTCTGGAAAAACTTAGCGGGCAATCACTTTGGCAAATAGTATTTAATATGGGGTACATTTAAAAAAAAAAAAAAAAATCCCATTATTGAAAATTTAATTATTTGCAAAATGTAGATCACCATTTCTGTTTATTAAAAATACAAAGAAGCAAATAATTACATATTAAAAAAATGTAGGGGCACAATCGGCCTAATTTAGATGCCGTCACAAAAAAGCTATTTTACGCAATTGGCCAATTATTTTTTTTTTTTTACTGTGTATGCATCTGAGCCGCTGTGTACACGCACAGTGTCTGATTCGTGACTGCGGTCGCACCGTCGAATTAGTCGCTAAGTGAGTGACAGGTAGACAGCGTTTGGGGGTGGGAATTGGGAGTGGTCGGGTAAATACAGGCGTGACATGGCCATTCAGATGCCATTTTGTGGGCATGCATAAATTTGCAGTTGCGATCTTACTTGCTACTGGAGAGCCCTCTGCGTCCTGCGAGAGCAGCTCAGCCTACGTGTCTTCAGAGGCACTCAGACTCTGCGACATGACCCGATTTACACCGATGGTACCAATGTATCAGCAATTATACGCCGTCAGACGGAAATGATGCAACAGTAGTGGGCGTCCCTATACTCAGG